>NW_015548473.1:79140-82457 GCF_001515605.1 Sinocyclocheilus anshuiensis
TATTTATTATTATTATTATTAATAATAATAATAATACATGCAGAATTATTAATTTTAGTTTATTTAATCTAAAGGGATAGTTCACCCAAAAATGAAAATTACCGCATGATTTACCCACCCTCAAGCCATCCTAGGTTTATATGACTTTCTTCTTTCAGACAAATACAATCTGAGTTATATTGAAAAAATACCCTGGATTTTCCAAGCTTTATAATGGCTGTGAATGGGGTTGAGATTTTGAAGCCCAAAAAAGTGCATCCATCCATCATAAAAAGTACTCTACTGTGCTTGTTTCTGTATGATATAATTGTTCAGATATCTATTAAAATACTGATATTCTGGTCTATAACTCCTCCCTGAACTTCCCTCTGCCCTGTATCTTGGTCTCTCTTTGGCTGTAGGTCATCGCCGATGTAGTTTTCAGTCAGAAATCATTGCACACTGCGTGATTGTGAATCGCCTACATCTCCAGATATTTAGCATGCCAAATATTTCGCGGGCGTCGGCGACGTGTCGGTGATTCCCTCAGATCGCGTCTTTGATAATTCACACTGCATGATTGTCACTTGCGTGAATGAGCACCGATTTGCCTCCGATGTCGGGCATTTGTTTGCGATTTCGCAAAACCTGTCGGCGAGTGAAAAATCGGGCTAATATCGTGCAGTGTGAACTCCTCATTAGAAGGAGTGAGATGGAGTGTTAAATAGTGAGTGAGGGATATGAAACAGCTGTGTGCAATCAGTGCTGTGTGCAATCAGTGCAATGAATGATGGGATATGTAGTCCGGGGTGATATGCAACAGTGTGTAGTGCGCGAGTCAATGAAAATGGAAAGGATGACCTCTGATGGCTAGCAGACGGAAGTTCATGGACCGGATACGTAACATCTACACAGATCCGGGGGATTAATAAAGGCCTTCTGAAGTGAAGCGATGTGATGCGTTTGTGTAAGAAAAATATCCATATTTAAAACTTTATAAACTGTAATAGCTTCCGCTAACTATCGTACGTGCATTCACGAGAGAGTGGCGTTCCAGCGGATGACGTAGGATGTAGGTGTGGGTGTATTACATTTTAAAATATATTCAAATAGAAAACAGTTATTTTAAATTGTAATAGAATTTCACAATATAACTGTTTTACTATATTTTAAATTTACTATTATAGATAAATGCAGTCTTGGTAAGCATAAGATTTCTTTCACATTAAAAAAAAATCTCTTGAATGGTAATGTACTTTTTTTTAATTGACAAAAACATCTGTGTGCTTCTCCTACACAACCTTAAAAAAAAGACAAAATTAATTACCTACAGTTTTTTCATCTACCTTGCGTGTCCTTTGAGAAATCTAATTCCATCAGAATAGGAATTCTTGTAATTATGGTATATAATTATCTAAACACTCACTGATTTTGACCTTTGATACCAAACCTAAAGCTAAAATTGGACCTTCATTATGGATTTAGACATTTTTGCTTTAGCTTTCTGGGTAAAATATCAGCTAGCAAACCATTTGATGTAAAATGTTGCTCATATTGGCCATTTAGGTAGTGTAGTTAGTCAGTTAGGTAAATATACATAATTAATTCCTCCCTTAATTATCACATAAATCCTGATTATTATTTCTTTCTAGCCACACGCATTCAAAGCATACAAAACTATCCAGAAAACAAATGCTTCAGTTTTAGTGAAAACTACTGATAACCTAATCCTTTTCAAATCAGTATATGAAATCACAAACTAATCACTAATCTAGTCTGAATAGTACTAATGGCCAATTTTCAGTGCTACATTGCCTGAAATAAATGACATTTTGAAGAATGTTTCAACTCTTTTTGTAAATATAATGAAAGTCAGTGGAGTCTAAAACAACATTTAAACACTTAAATGTTAAATGTTCAAGTATATTATTATGTCAAGTCAAGTCAATTCACCTTTATTTGTATAGCGTTGTATACAATATTGATTGTGTCAAAGCAGCTTTACAGTGTCAAACAGGAAAATAGTTTGTCAATAATGCAAGAAGACAATAACAAAGAGTCATTTTTCTAGCTAAAGACAGATTCATTGATGATTCAGTGATGTCATCATCCAGTTCAGCTCTCTTCCAATAGTGTCTGTGCAATCAGTCATTTAATTTTGTCTTCTGTAAAACAAAGATAGTCATACAGGTTTGAAAATACATTTTTGAAAGTAAACTTTAATTTTTGGGTGAACTATCCTTTTATCAATCACCATCAAGGTACACTGAACCGTCCGTACTTTCTTCTATCACAGGCCCTTGTTCATTCCAAAGACATCAGTGTTTTTAACAAATGTGATCCTAAAGCTAAGATTAAAAGGTAAATTCTGCAAGACGGCTAAGGTCCTGAGACATCCCTTCCTGTACTTCCACCTCTCCTTCCCTTCATTCCTTTCTGTTCTCTCTCTTTCATTACAGCTCCAGAGCTGTCTTTCTGTCGGCATGGCTGTCATCCAACCAAACTTATCTGTGCCCTCCTGTCTTGCCTGTCTTAGTGTATTCCCATTAGAGAACCGCTTGAAGGGAGCATGGCAGGTATGAGTGCATCCAGCCTGCATGTCTCCTTTCTTCCTGTCTGTCTGTCTGTCTGCCTGGGGACAACTCTAACCCCTCTTCCCAGCAACACATCAATGCAGACCCACTTATCCGAAGGAGATTAACGGCACAATGGAGGCAGAGGAAAAGTAAACAGCATAACAGTGAGTGAGCCAATTATTTTCTGACATGGGGTGAAAATTTATTAAAGAAAAGCCAATTGGGAGTGGAAGTGCTAATTATGTGCTGGTCCCTCAGACCAACCTGCCCCCCTGTTTGTGTGTTTGTTTACTTAACCCTCTTAGCGCCAAAGTCGCAAAATTGCGACAAGACGTCATACTTAATCAAATAGACTGTAGATCCTAATATGGTGTAATATCTCATTTGTATTCCCTAACACTAGATGGCAGACATGTAGTACTTTGATTCTAGACCAAAATTACATCACCTTCCTATTCAAAGTGTTTGAGGAAAGAGCAGAGCAAGTGAGCTATCGTGTCATTGATGCGGAAGCAGTTCAGTTCATAGCGTGCGGGTAAGCTGTGAGATTTGTGAGAGAAAATCACCAAATGGCTAATACAAAGTTGTACCGTGAGGATGTTTTGCAAATGTTATTCGCCGATTCGGACTCTGAAGGGGAATATTTGCCTTTTGGAAATGACGATTGGTCGTCTAATAAATCGCGCCTCTCCCAGTACATCTTTGCAGCGCAATGGTGCCGCCGTGCAAGATGAGAGTGTTCACGAAGCACAAACAAGTGAT
>NW_015548473.1:84741-130544 GCF_001515605.1 Sinocyclocheilus anshuiensis
CAAATGTTATTCGCCGATTCGGACTCTGAAGGGGAATATTTGCCTTTTGGAAATGACGATTGGTCGTCTAATAAATCGCGCCTCTCCCAGTACATCTTTGCAGCGCAATGGTGCCGCCGTACAAGGCGCGAGTGTTCACGAAGCACAGACAAGTGATAATTTCGACCCTTTGCCCAACGGGGATGGGGGTGGAAGGGCAATATCTATTATTTCCTGAATATTACTGATGAACTGATCAAAAAGTAGGCTACTGTTCACATGCGTTTTACTACTATATAGTATAGTACCCTTTCAAGCCACAAGCTTTTGAAATCTTGATGTCGAAATCCAGCATTTTTCCAAAAAAAACCTGGCGCCTAAAGGGTTAAATACTCCAACCTGAAAAAATCACACAGATTTGTGCCTCCGTGAGGGACAGGGCAATGGGACGGTAATGTCATTTTCAGACTTTTTGTGTCAGTCAAAGAAGGTATTAACAGAGAGGTGATATTTTTTACTTTTATCACAAAGGATCTACTCGAAGCTGGGTTTCTCTCACCAGTGAACCTGGAGAAAGCAGAAAGCAGGAAGTGGAAAACCTGTAGTGGAATAATTCCACAACAAATGACTGTCATGAACCAAATCCTTTTAGTAAATCAAAAAACATGCAACTCAACCAGTGTAGTCCATATGTAACTTGAAGTATACAGTATTTCCAAATGATTTGTCAGTATGAATGTAAAATATTGCTCATGCCAATTAAGCACACTTGAGAACTGAAAGCGAGAGGCTTGAGAGTCTTGAGACACAATACAATTGAGAATATTCAAACAAAAGAATATTCATCATAAATTCATCATAAGCAAGATAGATAGCAACATTTTTAATCTTAAAAACATAAGTGCATCATAAGTCTAAATTAAATTCATGACATTTTCATAATGAACATTTATCTGAACTGGGCACAGTATACTAAGTAAAATTAATTTGAATTCATAATTAGGTTTCATTTGACTTATCTTCTAAGTATATACTAATAAGTATCACTTTTTATTTCTCCTCTTTCCTATTACTTGTTTCGCTTCTGTTTCAGTTTTTATAACCATTTCTTACTATGTGTAAGTAAGTTGTTGTTGTGTCATTTTTATTTAATCTCTTTATTTTAAAAATGTGTACAGGTAGTATGTATAAAATTTTAGCTTTTAGTTTTGGATCTGTTTTTAGTTGTTTTAATGCTACAATTGATTGCTTCTGTTGTCCTCATTTGTAAGTCGCTTTGGATAAAAGCGTCTGATAAATGACTAAATAAATAAATAAATCTTCTGAGGTTACAATGAAGCACTTACAATGGAAGTAAATGGGGCCTTGAAAGGATTTAAAGGCAGAAATGTAAAGCTTATAATTTTATAAAAGCACATACATTAATTATTTTGTTACAACTTTAAGTATAATTTGAGCTTCATATCTTTAAATCAA
The DNA here is from genome assembly GCF_001515605.1 of Sinocyclocheilus anshuiensis. Taxonomy (NCBI): domain Eukaryota; kingdom Metazoa; phylum Chordata; class Actinopteri; order Cypriniformes; family Cyprinidae; genus Sinocyclocheilus; species Sinocyclocheilus anshuiensis. Next base: position 86,197 of record NW_015548473.1, read on the forward strand.
TTCTGCAGTCATTTTAGGGTACTGGCTATGTTGTCATGGCAACAAAGTTGTAAAATAGGATATATAACTTTACACAGAAAATATTACCTATTATTCTACTTATCATTGAAAGATTACTTATTATTTATTTATTTATTTGTGTTTTACATTATGCCACAAATGCTGACTGAGCTTAACTTGTACTGAACCTGGAATATTATTTCCACATTTACATCCCGAAACTAGTCCCATGCAAAGCATTTTTGGAACTAGAAATCCATTGAGAGTTACTTGATATTGCCCCTTTTTTAGAGCCTTTCTTCAAAAGAAACGTTGCATTCATGCTGTCATACTGGATATCTGGTATTCAGTACAGCAAGCGAGCCCAGCCTATCTACAGGAAGTGCCCTTCAGCACACGGTCATATTTGTCTACATAAAACCCAAATCTACCAAAGCTCCTTGTTTCCTTTTGATCTGTTTTGCAGGGACCTGAAAGTGCATGAGAATAAGAGCTAGTCACTGCCTCAACTTACAGAGTGACTTCGACATCACATCCTGTTACAGTAAATAGGCACGCACAGGTGTCGTGCTGTGATATTCATTCCCTTCCGATCTGAGACGGAGCTCGTTTTGAATTCTGCACACTTCCCTGCCTGTGTTGTGGGTACAGATACTGCGAGCGTGTTTCTCAGAGATGGTGAAGGGCAATGCTAACAGCCTGTTCTGCTTGAGTTGCAGCAGCAAACAGAGCTCCAATGACATGTGCACTGCGGGACCTGACACCTCCTGTGACCAGAGTCTGCACTCTGCATTACAGCTCACATCCAACCACACCAACATCAACAAACATATGTGCTAAGATGTGCTAACCGAGATAGCCGGTGAAATTAGACAAACTTGGGGGGGGGGTGTATGTCCTAAAAGGTTGAAAACTCCTGCCATAGAAGAACCATTTTTGGGTTCCACTAAGAGCCTTTCAGTGAACAGTTCCATTTGTTTCTCAGTTTGATGAACATTTTAATAATATAAAGAACCTTTCTCCACTTTAAAGACCTTTTGTGGAAATGGCAAGGCTCCGTGGATGTTAAAAGTTCTTCTTGGAACCATCAATGCCAATAAAGAACCTATATTTTAAAGAGTGTACAGTGGGGTCCAAAAGTCTAAGATCACAGTTTTTTTTTCTTTGTCACCATGTACACTCTTAAAAATAAAGGTGCTTCACGATGCCATAGAAGAACCCTTTTGTCTAAATGGTTCCATAAAGAACCTTTAACATCTGAAGAACCTTTCTGTTTCACAAAAGGTTCTTTGTGGCGAAAGAAGGTTCTTCAGATTATAAAAAGGTAAGAAAGATATGGTTCTTTAAAGAACCTTTGACTGAATGGTTCTTTGTGGAACCAAAAATGGTTCTTCTATGGCATCGCTTGAAGAACCTTTTGAAGCACCTTTATTTTTAAGAGTGTAACCTGGAAATATAAAAAGTCTGAGAATTTTGAAACCAAAGAATAAAAAATAAAAAATAAAAAATAAAGAATAGGGTCAGTGACAATTCTCGCTATTAACAACCCATTAACCATGACTTTTGCCTCAATAAACTCCTAATTTGCTGCTTATTAATAGATTTGTAAAGACATGTGGTTTAAGCATGTCAAGCTTTTGAAAATGTATGCTTTGTAATGATGCTGGTTACATATGGTGTTGGAAAAAAACAATTTATTTTTTCTTACAGATGAATAAATGTGAACACATCTTTTCAATTATTATTTCCCAAAATGTTTTTAAATAATTTTTAAGGTAAAAATGTAGTTAATGACGTTCTGCCACCTGAAAAAACAAAAACGTCACTGACCCACTAATCAAATATGCTAAATTGTGACACTGATCATGTGACATGTGATCATGTTTTTTGTAAATATCATCAGATCGTCTCGGTTACTTGTGTAACCCTCGTTCCCTGAAGGAGGGAACGGAGACGTTACGTCAGTCGTGACTGACGAATTGGACGTCGAACGTGACTGACTGAAAGGGAACTCTTTCTTTCATTGAACACATCATTAGGTTTTGCACAGACTTGTGGAGTTCATGAAACTTGAGTGCTGTTGTCATTAAAGCAAAACATTCTGAAATTCATGTTGATTTTTTAAATCAGCATTTCACTCAAACTGTTTTGCTGATAATATGTCTGTTAAATAAAAATGCAAAATAGAAGCATATTCACAAGTGGTCTCAGATTTTTGGACCCACAGCTTTAGCACGGTTAGTAATAAACAGAGTTAGTATTAACATGTGCTGCAATGTTCATTGCATGCTAACAGAGCAGCGGTCATCATTTGTACGAGGCTGTTTAACGCGGAGAACTGATTAATGATTAACTGTGTGTGCGCACGTTCCTGTGATCATGTTCTGTAATGCACACATTTAATGCTTTGCTCCGAATCCTTATTAAATGTGCACAATTACAAAGGCATTAAATGGAATGAAATAAAGCAAGGAAGAGCTCATTAGTTTAAGAGCGTGTGATTGAAGAGAGCATAAAACAGAAATTATTCCTCAGCTTAAATCAGAAAGCTAATTAAAAACTGTAATGAGTGTTTTTGTAATTATGGAAGAATCTCTCTTTCTCACGCTCGCTCATTTTCTACCACTCAGACCCCACAACTCTCTTTCTCTCCCTCAGTAATTAGACAGAAGTATTTAAAACTACAAGGTCAAGAATTCATCCTCATCTTTATAGAAAATTATATTGCTTGATATGAAAACTAATTATCATCCTGCTATAGATATCACAGGAGACATACTGTATGGCTGTTTCATACACCTGTGTGATCCTGCACGTGTAAAAATAGGTTATACAGAAGGTTATACAACTATTTTGATTTTCTGTCAAATATAGAAAGGTTTTTCAACAAATATGGGCACATTTGGCCTTGTGAACTTTTAGAATAATTAAAAAAATTTTTTTTAAACCTTTACAATAAAAACTACACACCATTTTTGTCTTTTCTTTCCTGAATATTTACAGAATCTGAACATATTTGTAACGGGGCTGACGAGACGTGAGACGTGTGGATCCATCTGCAGGCTTTATTAAAGAGACGTGGTAAACAGGCAGGGTCAAACAATGGCAAACAGGTATATGGCGGGCAAAACACAAGAATAGTCCCAGGGCTAGCGTAGGTCACCGATCGGCAGACAGAATCACAGGGGCGAGACGAGAGGGAAAAATCCAGAAAAACAGGCAAAGATCAGAAACCGCGAAAACAGGCAAGGCAAGGCAAAAACAAGGAAAACTCAGAGACTCGGAATGGGGTACGGGCTAAACAATACTCAGCAGAGAAAGGTGGTTAGAGTGGGTGTTATATAGTGAGTGAGGTGATTAGAAACAGCTGTGTGCAATGAGTGCAATCAGTGCAGTGTGCAAATCGTGCAAAGAATGATGGGATATGTAGTCCGGGGTGCTATGCAACAGTTTGTGTTGTGCGAGAGTCAATGTAATGGAAAGGGTGACCTCTGGTGGTGAATAAACGGAAGTCCATGGACCGAATTCGTGACAATATTAAAGTTTATGAACTTCATGAACAATTTTGTTTTAAGATTATAAAAACTCAGAATCGCAAGATATAAACTCAGAATTCAGAGAGAGAAAAAAGTTAGAATTGCATAATATAAATTCAAAATTATGAGATATAAACTCAGGATTCAGATAAAAAAAGCCATTTTTGTCTCAGAATTGCAGGTTTATATCTGTAAATGACATTTTTTACACAATACTAAAATTTTTATATTTTATTACACTGTAATAAAACAGCTGGTGCACACATTTAAATGTCTGGTTTCACCAAGGTCAAGTCCACATTGTATTGCATTATTACAGATTATGTTTATTTATAATATATTATGATGGATGTTCATATTTTAACACTTAAAGTGTGGGTCTGGGACAATAAAAAAGAAAGAAAGAAAGAAAGAAAGAAAGAAAGAAAGAAAGAAACTATGTGCCAAAAAGATATTTATAAATGTTGCAAAAATAACACAAAAATCTGTTCTGTAAAAATCAATCCCCGGGACATAAAATCGCCTGCTGTTGAAAAAACACCCTTACAAAGATTGATAGATGAAAAACAAAAATCAAGTGGATTAACGAGGCCTCATTCTTCTAATGTAAGTGAACCACCTAAAAATGCAATACATATTATAACTGCAAAGAGAGAAAGAGAGAGCAATGGTAGAGAGAGGATTTCTATGCGACTATATCTTCAGATAAATGAAACATGGCATAATGTAATAATATTTTCATTTAAATAAGAAACAGAGCAGCCAGATCATTCTCTCATGTTCTGTGGGCAAGGAGAGAACGAGGGAAAGCAAGGGGAGATTGGAGTTGTCAGAGCCGAACGCCATGATTTGGAAGAACTATCAGCCTGGCTGTGGCTGTTATATTTCTGCCTGACTGGTGAAGGACATGCACACACACAAACACACACGTTGTACAGTGTAACTGCTGGACAAAACGTGATTTTGAAAAGAAAAGTGCAACATTATGGAAGGAGAGAAAATCTTAAAGACTATAAAAGCTAATGCAGCACTCCAATAACAATTACCATAGTAAACACAGTTTCAGCCAAAATAGTTGCTGCAATTTTAGTTACTCCTGTGAAATTGTTCAAGACCATTTCAGAACTTTTTTGTGACAAAAGTTTCAACACCCCCTTTCAGAACTGTAAAATAATTTCGTTGATTTCTCTGAGTAGTTATCACAACCTAAAATTCAACATTACAATAAGTAATAATGCGTTGTTTCAAATTTAAAAAGTGTTTGTGCTAGACTTAAAATTATAAGTTTAGTTAACTTTAGTCAAGTTGGATATTACATACGTTGTATATAAGTTGTTATAACTAACTGCAGCAAAAAAAATTTACAGTGAAACTAGAAAAACTTTTATATACCACCAATACCAGATTTATCATGTAATAAAATACTAATATCGACATAATAATACTACTATACTACTACGGTCAAATATTATTGGGAAAAGGCTGAAAATAATGTGGAATAATGAGCAAACATTTATATAATGTACATTTTTCCAAAGACACTAGGAAAAACACTAGAAATGCAACATAGTGGTACCAACAATATAAGCAGTGTAGTTATGTAAAAAAAAAAAAAACCACTGAAACACATTACAAAAAAAAACACTGAAACACATTACAGCAAAGTGTGAATACTGTAGCACTTGGAAAACACTGCGACACAGCAACATTAGCTCAACCATTGGCATGAGTTTGTACTGACAGGGGGAGTGTTTGGGAAACTTGTTTGAAAACAGACATTATTTTGCAATATCATTTGGTGATGCTAGAGCAGGGATCCTCAAATCTGGCCCACGGGATCCACTTTCCTGCACAGTTTTGCTCTAAACCTAATCAAACACACCTGAGCATGCTAATCAATGTCTTCAGGGTATTTAGAAAATCACAGGTAGGTGAGTTTGATTAGGGTTGGAGCTAAACTCTGCAGCGCATTGGCCATCCAGGACAAGATTTGAGGAACCCTGTGCTAGAGGATCAGAAATTGCACACTTCACCTTTAAGTCCAACAAAGAGACAACATGAGTGAAAGCACTATTTGACACTGAACGGACTCGACAGGTCCCTTAAGCAGTGGACCACAAGCATTCAGACAACGACCACCCGTTCACCTCCAACAACAGCAGGCACTGCATACCGACTGTGAAGTAGCCTGGAAATCAAGCACCAACACAATGAAGAATAAGTCCTCAATTATGGAAGGTGGGAGTTTGTTTGAAGTACAAATCCGTCAAAATATCCTAGCCAATTTCATTTGGGATATCAAACACAAACTGAATTCCTGGGAAAAGACAGAAAGTGTCACGTTCATTTAGCATTTCTTATGTCTTCACAGACATGTGCTTTCTCGTCTAGGGGCAAAGTACGTTTATCAAAAAACGTGTGATGTTAAAGCCAGGTGTGGAACAGCAGCTCTGGGGAGGCCTTACACCACAGGAAACAAATAGATGTTATAATTCATCAGCGCGCACTTGAAAAGCGGGCTGGTTCTCTGGCGAATATGGATTGACAGCAGTATAACACCAGAGATAATTACAGCTCACCGCCCGCTACAACGCATGCAAAACATCAAGACACGACAATCGCATTTACGGAATTCTATTACCGTGCAGGGGATTTCTGATTGATTATTTGATATAAGGATTATCTTGTGTTTGCCTCACTATAATCAGACAGAACTGGAGAGACAAACATGGAGGCCATTAGTTTGTGATCTTTGTTAACAAATGAGAAAGAACCAACAAGCAGGCTAATGAATATAAATTTGTGCTTGCACAAAAGGATAACAGGTTAAATTATGCTATATTGCTTAGGTGCCATTGCTAGACATAATAAAAAAAAAATCAAATAAAAATAAAAGTGTACAAAATATTAAATAAAGCATGTAATACATGCATTTAGTCTCCCAAACCTGACATATAAGGGGAAGTTTAACTATGGTTCCCTGCTGTGGAAATGGAACAGGCTCTCTACAGCTGGTGCACACATTTAAATGTCTGGTTTCACCAAGGTCAAGTCTACAATTATAACTGAATGGACTGTACTTTTGAATTATAAAAGGTTTTGATTTGTCACTTACATAACTGCACTTGCATAATGCATATTATAGGCAATTAGGCACAATAGCACATTTCTGCACCCCTTTTCACATTTTGAACCCTTTCTGAGAAAAGACACAATGAGAATTCAGAGAAGAGAACTACACAAACCGAGCAACATCCTTGAGCTGAAGATGAACCATCAAGTGCATATTGCACATGCAGCTTTCTCACAATTGCAAATCTAATCTGATTGGCTAGCTTTACAGAATTTCTAGGTGTATGTAACGAATCATCCACTGAAGGCGAGCGTAAGTGAGAACCCAAGTGCAGTTTATTTACAGGTGATCCAAACATCCAAACAGACGAAGACTAGATACACAGACTTGACTTGACTTGACTTTGGACCACAAGCATTCAGACAACGACCTCCCGTTCACCTCCGACAACAGCAGGCACTGCACACTGACCCAGCGCTGAACCACACACATAACAGTCATTTTGAATAAGCCAGTTAGCTCAGATGAAAGAGGGTGTTCTTCGTGGCTTTCATCTCAGTGCCAGGCATGGCTGAACAATAAAAAAGACTGATGTGTGTGGCTGATGGAAGATAATGTGCCGTAATGACAAGCGCACAGGCAACACCTGCCACCACAGTCGAGAGTTTCTGACTATGCATGGAATCTTCCAGAAATATGAAGGACATTGTACTGTTCTGGAGTGACTGTAGAAAAATGATGAGACTTAACTGTGATGATTTGGCATTGACACAGTAGTATGGAAGCCTTTTTCACCCTCCCAAAAAAGGTTATTGTGAGATTAAAACAAAAAGTTTAAAAATAAGAAATTAAGTCCTAATTGTAGAGACACAATTTCACAATTATGAGAAATAAAACAGAAATTTTGAGCTATAAAGTTGCAATTGTGAGAAATAGTCGCAAATACAAGATGAAGTCACAGATTGTGAAGTTTAAAATGGCAATTAAATCAAATAAACTAGCAATTGTGAGAAATAAAATCAAAATTATGAGAAATAATATTGCAAGTGTGGGAAACAAAATTTTGATTGTGAAAAATCAAGTCACTAAAAAGTCACAATTGTGAGATATAAAGTAACAATTATGAGAAATAATATTGGAATTGTGAGCTATAAAGTTAAATTGTGGGAAATTAAGTTGCAATTGTGAGAAATAAAGCCGCAATTACAAGACAGTCGCAATTGTGAGGTATAAAATTGCAATTAAGTCAAATAAAGTATCAACTGTGAGAAATAGTCACAAAATCACAATATGAGAAATATTGCAACTGAGTCAAATAAAGTCGCAACAAAAGATATAAGGTCACAATTATAAGAAATAAAATTGCAATTTTGAGCTATAAAGGTACAATTGTGGAATATGAAGATGCATCTGTGAGAAATAGTCAACTATTTTTTATATTCTGAGGCAGATACATAATACATACATATATATATATATGTGTGTATATATATATATGTGACTTGACTTGACTTGACTTGACTTGACTAGGCATGAACAGACTTGACGACGCATAACAGACTAGACTCACCAACAGCGAGTTACAACATCAATACACGACGAGAGACAATGGCAACATGATGGCTACTTATAGCAGACAATGAGGGTCACATGACAAGAACAAACCAATGGGAAACGAGACACATTACTAAGAATACCAATCAGAACATGACACATACACAAGGCAGAGATATATGAGGGCAAGGGAAGCATGACACCAACAGGGTGAAACAATACAAAATAAAAGACATGAAAACATGAACATGAAACAAAACCCGAACACAAAACCCAAACACAAAACCCCACATGACAGTGTAAAGGTTTTTAACGAATGTGCTGAATAATAATGTCTTGTATCCTCATATTTTCTGATCTGAATACACATGCGGTTGCCATATCCAAAATAATTTTCAGCCTTGATAAATCATTTTGCAGGTGTTCACCTTTTCAACAAGCTTTAAATTAAATATTCATTACAGGAAACATACAAAAACTGACAAGATACTCTATTTCGTGCATCTGAAAGATGCAAACCTATTCCTAATAGACTAACTCAAGCATGCGTTATGCATAAAATGGATGTTTTTATACACATAAACCTTTAGTAACCCTTTAACAAGAAGAATCTCCTCTTTATTTTATTTTGCTCTATTTATATAAAATCAATTTAAAATGCTAAACACACACACACACACACACACACAAATCAATTATTGTCTTTCTTTTCCCCCCCTCAATAAACGGTTGTTTTTATTGAAGAACATACCAGAAAAAGTCAAGCCTTAAAGCCTTCAAGCCAAAAAGGTTGAGGGCCACTGCTCCAAATGTCACGCAAACTGTGACTTGTAATTTTTTATGTCATTCAGACAGCCCCTTTCTTTTTAAAGTCACATCGTGAGACATAAAGTTGCAATTACAAGAAGAAAAAAAAAACCCAGCAATTGGGAGATATACAGTCATAATTACAAAAAAAGAAGTGGCAATTGTGAGATGTAAAAGTCACTTTGCACTTTGCAATCACTGCCTCTCATATTCTGGTAATAAAAAAAGCTTTGAAAACGAACAGTGCTATCATAATTCCAGCAGAGGAAATGTCATAGTCAGTATGGTGGGCTTTCATTTTATTGTGTTGGACGGTGGGAGGGTGAGTCAAAAGGTTCAGGACCACTGCTCTAAATGACATGTAAACATTGGCCATTTGTCATGTCACTCAGAGAGTCCCTTCCTTTCTAAAGTGACATTTTGAGAAATAAAGTCACAATTACAAGAAAAAAGGCAATTGCGAGACATACAGTCATAGTTAAAAAAAAATTAAATAGCAGTTGTGAGATATAAAAGTCACACTGCAACACATAAAGTTGCAATCACAAGAAATAAAATCAAAATTCTGAGATATAAAGTTGCAACTACGTATTTAGTTTTGCTCTGAGGTGGAAACAGGCTTCCACTGGATTATTAACACAAGAAATCTGTGGACGAAGCAGACTGATATCAGATATCAATACATCATTCATTAAAAATGATGTACGAGACCGCGATGGCCAACCTCACTAAACAGACCGAGACACCGCTACCACCCACAGAGAGTCAGAGCTCCGTCTGGGTCCACAGGTTTATTCTCTACATCATCATCCCATCAACACACAGCTTATTGTAAATGAAGTCACACTGTTGCCTGCCTCAGTTCCTCATAACAACAGATCTTGATTTATGCTGCCGTCCTAGTTTCCTTATGAAGAAATATGAGAGGCAGTTTAAGCCTCTCATGTCATTATCATATCAGTCTGTTGTCGGAAAATAATTTGTTACCTCACGTACGCCACGTGACTGGGAAAACATAGACTCCCGCTGCAACACACCTCGGGCTGAGCTATGTACTCTGTCTTTATTGGCTAAGAGCAGGATACTTGTCTGGGCAATTTAAAAAAGCAATTTGTTCTTTTTCTCCCTGCTTGCATTTACACGGTTCTGGAGTGTGCTCAGGCACAAGACTAAATTGTAGGCGACACAGATGAAAATGTCAACAAGGCCCTGGTGCGCAGAGTAAGGCAGGTAGGAGGGCGACCCAGAAGAGAATGGATGTCGACATGCTCTCGCACGCTATTTCAGCACATCGTAGAGCATCTCCTGGCACACGCCCTCTTGTACCTTGTCTCTACGGGTGGGCTTGGCCTAGTTCAAGAGCCATTTTCATGATGCAGTGAGGAGCTGATGGTGTATAGCAGTGTTGTGCAAAACTCAACACTGAAGAATTAGCTTCCTGCCAATTCATAAGGTTGAATCTGAATCTTGAATTGTCCACACCTATAGGGAGATGTAATGAAATTTAAATTGGAGTGACTGGAAGAAGAATTTACTCAACTGCAATTAAAAACAAAAACAAAACAATGGATTCTGGAAAGGAATTTATGATGAAATATATAAAATAAATTAAAATTTCTATGGATGTAAACTTTTTTTCTTCAAACTTTTAAATACAATTCTAAGTTTGTGTTTGACAAATTTTACATTGTACTAAGTACCCATATTGTGCTCTTTTACAAGTTCCTAATTTTATTTTGGGGGTCTACTAGAATACATTTAGACAATTTAAACTTCAAAAAACTTTTAATTTTGTACATTTGGTACATTGCTGCAGTACCTCTTTTTACCCACTGCCTGAAACAGTGGCTACAGTACATCGAAAATTGCATACTTCCTTACTATATAATGGGTGAAAAAGAGTAAGTGAACAGATTAGCATATGTCCGAATTCACAGTGTTCATAAAACAGTAGGCAAAAAGTCCCAGGATGACCTACTCTTTCCGTTGAGATTCTGAAGTGCGCTTCTGATGGACATTTTACTATCCCATGAGGCCACGGGAGAGAATTTATGAATGGAAGTGAATAGTCACAACTGACACTGGATCACATGATGTGACAGATTACATTCATACTACACACATTCATACTATATAGAAAGTCCTTTTTAATGGTCGCTAATTACTTACACAAAACAAGTACCTACTCAGTGTATGCGATTTCGGATGCAGCCGCTGTTTTTGGTTCCTGTATCTTTAAAGACCACCTTTCTGAAATGCCCAGTCTGCTCTGATTGATCAGCTGGCCTAGTCTGTTGTGATTAGTCAGAGTGTACTTAGAGCGTATGTCGGAAATGCATGTCTGAGTTTTTTTCCTCGACATGGCAAAATCATTACCAATCACCAAAATCACCAACCATTTTAATCCTACTTGCATATATTCAAATTCAAATAGCAATTTTTAATTCTGTTTGCTACCCAGTTCAAACTGAACTCAAATTCAGCAATTTAATTGGAAAAAACATTCTAATTAATTGATGAATTAAATTATGAATGAAGCACATCCCTGGTATGCAGCATGACTGGCAATTCTGGAATCTTCTGCATTGACAGATGCTTTATAGGCCCTTGTTGACATTGAGGGCCTTATTCAGGGAGTTTAGACTGAGGATACGTTTTCTCGTTAAAAAAAGTTGAGGTTAGCAAGGTGGCCTCGCACATTTAAAACCATCTGTGCAGTTGGCTTCAACAGTGACTATCACCACAAATTCTTTTCTGCTCCCCCAGCACATCTTTTTATTAATAGTGACCCTACTCACAGAAGTGTGTGGCTGGCTACAGAGAGTTAAGCACTCCCTTTGGAGACCTAAGAAGCCCATTAGCAGACAGGCAGGAGAGAGTGAGCTCATATGAGACTATTGCGATACCAGATAAGGGAATCTGGGGGAGATGATCAACTACTAAACTTGTGACAGGTAGCCAACAAAGAGAAGGAAATGACAAGTTTGTCTTCCTGCCCTTGAGCTAACTGGAAATAGCAATTACCCACACCGTGATATGATTACAATCCAGCAAAGAGTAGAGACACAAACTTTGTTCTCAAACAGAGAGGGAGATTGCCTGGATTGTTTCCTGTCTGCAGTGCACAGTTAGACCAGACTAAGGGGATTCAAGGAGGTATGAATGGCAGCAAAGTAGCTGGTGGAAATGGATTACCAAAACTGTCAATGAAAAAGTGTGCCCCAGTTTATATATTTGCACTCTTTCTCAAATCAATATTTTGTCAATACAGCCGTGCTGTATTTTGGGATATGCCTGTGTGAGCTTGGCACATTAAGATTTAAATTTGGGCTCTTTCTACTTTTATGTAAAATGCTTAAATTCTGTGAAAAAGCATCAGTGCACAGCAATTTTCAGCCAACTCCAGAAATGACTTGCTATCTCAAAAGTTTATTACTTTGTCCTTTAAAATAAGATTTGCAATATATATAGGCTACATTTTGGGTCATATACAGTTGAGGTCAGAATTATTATCCCCCTTGGTAAATATGGGCAAAGAAGGCTGTGAAAATAAATATGCATTGTTTATTCTTTTGATCTTTTATTTAAACTTTTTTGATCTTAAAAAAAAAAATACAGTAATTGTTGTCAGTGTTTTTCTCCAATATACGTTGGCCACAATTATTCGCCAGCTTTTATTCAATATTTTTTTGCAACCTATATTTGCCAAGATAACAGCTTTGAGTCTTCCTCTATAATGCTTGATATTTGTATTTATAACATATAGCACTCTAAAGTTTGGGATGCATTTAATTGATCAAAAGTTACAGTAAAAAAAATCATAATATTCCAAAAGATTTCTATTTCAATAATATGCTTTTCTTTTAAACTTCCCATTCAACAAAAAATCATGAGACAAATGGTTTCCACAAAAAATATTAATCAGCACATCCGATTTCAACATTGATAACAATAAGAAATGCATCTTGATCACCAAATTAGCATATTAGAATGTTTTGCAAGGATTGCGTGACTGAAGACTGGAGTAATGGCTACTGGTAAAATACATAAAAATATATATGACTTGAAAACAGATATTTTATAATAATATTTTACAATATTAATATTTTTGTGCATTTTAGATTAAGCAAACTGAGCCTTGGTGAGCATAAGAGCCGTCTTTTAATCTTTGCAACCTGAAACATTTGGTAGTGTATTTATCTAACTATCTAATACTTCTTTTCTAAATAACCATAATGTGTCAAAAGATTAGTATTGTAAAGATGAAGCCTTTCAAAGATATCTAAAATATGGTTTGAAGTGGGCCTGCCAAACCCACATTGAGTACCACTCATGTCCTGCTTTAATTAATACCCATACTCACACAAGTACAAAATACACACAAGCAAACGCATCCCATATGTTTACGCATGTTTGGAAACAGCAGGGAAAGTGCCAACAAATTCTCCCTAATGCACTTGGTTGAGATTAATTAATATGTAGGCTGAAATCCAATCACAACAAATTCATGTAGATGGATACACACTTGGGTACTGCTCACACAGACATTCTGTACATTCACACACACAAATACGTTAAAAGTTGGTGTTAAGGTAAAACAGATGGAACCTTGTTTAAATAGGTGCAGTGTGATTTTACCCAAAATTGGAAGCGGGCTCTCTCACACCCATACATGCAGAGAAGAGATTACGCATACACACTCAGAAAAAGATGATCTGTGACTGTGCATACCTCTACAGCATTAGCATACTGGCAGCAGGCGTTTACACATTGCTTGTTAATTCACAGCCAGATTGTAGCTGGTTTTAGGAGTCAGGGAGGTGCGGAGAGACTCTGTCTTTGCTAAAGTCAGCAAGTCCACAGCAGCTTAACTAAACGGCACTGAAAAAACAACATGGCTTAAGAGTCGCAGCTCATCAAAATGTTAAATTCTTATGACGCACACTTTAATCTATAATTTACATACTGTATGTTTATCAGTAACTGACAAACAGCTACCATTACCATGGACAAAACAACAATTAAATCATATTGTGACAAGTGGGGCGGGGATCACCTGTGCACCACACCGGTCTCGAGTCCAACAGAGGAGCTCCGGAAGGATAAAAGGAGGAGTGACTACAGTGAAGGACAAGAGAGGACCAGGCCTGGATTTTATGTTGTATTTTGTTTATGTTTGTGTCGTCAGGTGGCAGTCGTCAGTGAGGGGCTGCCACCTTTACTTTCGGTTTTGTGTTCGTTTATTTGATTATTAAAGTTTTATGTTCAAGTGTTTGCCGGTTCCCGTCTCCTTCTTCCCATAGCTACAAACTGCGTTACACATATGATGAAAAATCTTTTTTCAATAAAACAGCTTAATTTACTGTAGTATGAGGCAATGATGTAATCCTGACTCCAAAGAAGCAGATGGTTCATCAGGGCTTTATTTTTTGATAGTGACTGTCTGAGTGTAATTTATCTCCTTTTTACATGGGTTACCAATAGGTACATAAATAGATGTGAAATACTGATTTGAACTTAAATTAATTTTAATCTTAGAAATAAATTCAGTTCTAAGAGAGACATTACCTAGCAAAATGTATTAAATTGACATGACTGACAAATCAGAATCAAACATTCCAGAGCGCTGCGTGGGAATCAGTAAGGAAACGCTTCCTCCCAAGTCCAAAGCCATTTTTAAACTAAGCTTATAAAAAGGTGAACAAAAATAACAGCAAATTATATTTCATAAACTATATTGTATGTCAGCATTGTTACTCAAGAGGACGTTTACATAGAAATCTTAAAGGGGTCATATGATGTTGCTAAAAAAAACATTATTTTGTGTATTTGGTGTAATGAAATGTGTTTATGTGGTTTAAGGTAAAAAAAAACACATTATTTTCCACATACTGTACATTATTGTTTCTCCTCTATGCCCCGCCTTTCTGAACAGCGTCGATTTTTACAAAGCTCATCAGTCTGAAAAGCAAGGTGTGCTCTGATTGGCCAGCTATCCAGTGCATTGTGATTGGCCGAATACCTCAAGCGTGTGACGGAAATGTTACGCCCCTTACCATATTGTGATGGAGCGACGAGACAAAAACATGAAAATTTTTAATTGCATCATATGACCCCTTTAAAGTACAACTGGAGTACATGGCGATGTTAATTCTGACGGTAGGAGAGAGTGTGAAAAATGTCATGAAACATTCAATTAAAAGTGTTTTTGATGCAAGAAAACTTGACAAACTTTATAAGTGGACCACTTTTTATTATATTATAAAATTTAAAAAAATTATAATCCTATAATCAGTAACAACTCATGCTGAAATGATAAATTATGATACCAGATTACCACAAACTTGTTTATTTTCTTTCTGGCCTAATGTCAGACAGGATAATGCATTTTCGCAACTGAGTGTGTAGTCTTACATGACAGAAGGCACATGTTTATGGGGAGATCATCCTGCAGAGGCTAATTTAGCTAGAGTAAATAGCAATTTGTCTTGCCAATGTAAGAAGCACTGCCGACTGGCAGAGGTTCTCTATGAAATTCAGTTGAGTGCCTGGCTGAAATGTCTGCCAACAGAGACATTTTTACAGTAACTTGTCTGTTCGTCTGGCTGCTGCAGTGGCTGGCATTGGCATAATGCTCCACCACGAGAAGCATAAGGACGCTCTTACTGGCAGCAAGAGAGTACTGGTATAAATATACTGCTGGCAGTCTGGAGTAGATGAGAAAAAACAAGTAATTTCCACTGCATTTGTGCTTTACCTTCTAAACTCTGGGTTTCTCAAAATATTCACTGTTATGAGAATGAAATAAAAGAGAACGGGGGCAATTTTAACATTTCGTTAGTTTTTCTTAATTGATCACACACTACTAATGACCTACCTGCCAACTTTTGGTGTATGAAATGTAACTGTATTGTTAATACATTTATAATGAGAAAGATTAAATCCTATTAATGAATTTAAGACAAGTTTTGGAGACCATGTGGGTGGCTAGGGATGAAAAGAAAAGATTGTTTTTTGATTGTAAAAGTTAAATTATATTATATTAAACCACTGTATCTCAAACAAGAGGAAACTTTTAACCCATGCTAGAATTGCTTTAATATGTACACTGCCTTGCGAAAGTATTCATACCCCATTCATTTTTTCACATTTTATGTTGCTGCCTTATGTTAAACTGCTTTAAATTACTTTTTTTCCACATCAATCTACACTCCATACACCATAATGACAAAGCAAAAACAGAATTGTCACAACTTCATAAATGTATTAAAAATAAAAAAAACTGAAATATGTACATTGCATAAGTAATGAAGGGGTATGAATATTTTCGCAAGGCACTGTATTAATAAATCTGAATAGCTTTCACCTTTATAATATACTGATTATTTTATCTATCAAGAATAACGTGTTTAAAAGAAAAAGTCTACAGTGAGCCCAATAACTGAATTATCTGAAATAAGATTAATCCTTAAGCTACATTAATCAGCTAATAAATCAATACTTCAATTAGATACTTCAATGAAATAATGTGAAAAAGATTCTATCTTTCTATTTATTTCAACAACTCTTATTTTACTAGTATCACAAATGCCACCAACCCTTACAGCCGAGATAAGATCCTGCATAGAAGCTAGCTGTGAAAGTGTTAGTTTCTGCCATTCAAGATAACCTAGAGATGAAATATATATGTTTAAATTCTGATAATTTGAGAATTATACAGCAGAAGAAAATGACTGGAAAACCAATAAATTATATATATGTGACTTTGGACCACAAAACCAGTCATAAGGGTCAATTTCTCAAAATTGAGATTTATACATCTTCTGAAAGCTTTCAGAAAGCTTTCTTTGGGATATATATATATATATCCCAAAGAAAAAATAAGAGGACTAAAGAGACTAAAATAAGAATATATGTGCTTGACTGAGCATGTGCTGAGTTTCAGCTATGCTGAGTTTCATTTGTGATTAAATTCATTTTCTGTGTTACTCCTGCTCCCCTTTATTCATTAAAAAGACCAATGCTTTTTGAGTCCAATCTGTGGTGCTGAAAGAAAAATCAGCCGGTGGTAACGTCCAAAAAACACCAAAGCATTGCCATTCTGCAAGCTTGTAGCTGTATCTACAACCATTTGTGTTCAGTTGCACTGCAAATACCATTTTGCTGACCAAACATCTTGGGAATTAGGGACAAAACCATCACATTACCTGTTCTCTGCATTATTATTAACCTAACAAGCTTTTGTAGACAGTTCAGTTCTCAAAAGTTTGAGCATTAACTCACTGGTACTTGCTTTATTCGGTGAAGTCCTTAATGAAGGTTATAGTGGACTCCATATCATCCAAACAACCTGAGGATAAAAACATAAAAAATTGAGTCCATCCAATCTCCACTCATACAAAGAGTGCAAGCTTGCCAGGAAGACTTTAATGTCTTCTTTCACCCCCTAATGTGGACATCACAGGTCCAATCGGGCCTCCTCTTATGGTAGAACCAGTGTTTTATCTCTGCACAAAGCTGCTGGGATAAAGATACTCTAAAAGGTGAGCGACTCATCAGATATGGGGGGCTGATACCGTTGACGGAGTGCAGCAAGTGAGCCATCATTCCCTTGATCCTCTTTAAACAACACCCCCAGACCATAATAAGTCCTTTAAGTCCTCCATCCAGTTCAAACCTGAGCAACAGTGAAAAGGAGGCCATAAAAAATCCACTTAGCCCCTGTAATGGGCAATCTTTGAGGATAAAAGGTAACCTCTCTGACTCCCATCATGCAGACTACTGCTCAGAGCCAGTAAATTCTGCCCCACCAATAGACCAATTCAATTATGGGGCCAGCCGTTCAAATAAAGTATTAAAGTGTTGAGTTGAATGAGGATGTTTTGTTTTATGGGGTGATTAGTCGTTGTCCTTTATGTCTAAGGATGTCCCTGTTTTCCGCTAATCTATGTTGGCTGAATTAGGTGTCCACAATCCCACCATAAGGCCATCACTCTGGATTTTATATCTCAGGATGCATCAGGACAGAGGCTATTGGCCTTCAAATGGAAATCTGTTGCATGTGTAGGTTATTTGGAACATCATATCCAAGCCAAAACCGCCTGAATGTAAATGAAAAGCCTGTGGCTGCTAATTACAAGCCTTATAAAGCTTTGAGGCATTTGGGTTGGACCTCAAAGAAGACAATGTTTGCATCCTTTAATTTTAATTGCAGGAGAAAACTGGTTAATTTTAAGCTTTTTTCATCTTCCGGGTTTAACAGTCTCTGCAAAATAACAGTCTCAAAAGTTATTAAAAGTGCAACAGCACACTGATATACAGTATGTACATGTTCGAAAAAGAGTACAAATTAAAACGGCTGTGGATTTATTTGTGCATTAAATTATAGCCATCATAGGTTGTGTGTGTATTTGTGTAATGTATATTGAGCTTACAAAACCATGTACAATATAATATATATGTGTTAATTTTAATGCATGCAATGGTGTGCATTTATGGGAACCTTTGATGCTTTTAACTCAATGAAAGCGCAATAAAACTGGCTGGATTTGGTGTTATTGTGTTGTCCACTTTTTAGCATTTTTCAAAACTGTGCTGAGAAGCGGTGTTGTAATAGGGGGTTTCACAACCCTTTAACTTGTATGCAACCGACAAATTGATGTCAGAATGACAGCAATCAAATAAATTACCTTGTGAAAAGCTACACAGGGTGCTAAAATGCAAACTACAAAGTACAGTCTGCATGATGTTTTATAGATTATGATGACAGACCTACACAAAAGGTAAAACATCTCATTATTAATATTAAGGAGTCAAATTTTGGCTAGTTACGATGACCCAGTTAGCCCCTGTTGACACTGTAGATCTTGTAACTGGTTACTAGAACCATATGACTAAAAAACATGCATTCTGGTGAAATAAAGTTTTTTTTTTTGTTTTGTTTTTTACAAGTGTAACGGGGGTATTTAGCCGGTTGTGTAGGGGAAATGGATTACGGCTGCCCTGGAAGTTTGGACAACGAAAGGATCTTGGTCCCCGCTCCCCAAACTTTTTAGTCTCGTTACACACTAACGTGTGTATGTGGTTTCTTACCTTATTGTGTTGGAACACTACTGATTGACAAGGGTAGGCTTCAGGTATGGTAACGTTACACGGTGGCTTCCTGAAGTGAAATTGCATACATGAGAGTACAGTGTGATATGCTCCTCCCTCCCCAGATCTAATAAAGTAAGTGAGACTCCCCCACTCCCTGACAGCTCTCAACAGAAAGGTACACTGTAGATAAGTGCAAAAAGGAATTAAACAGAATTTATTATTTTACATTTATTTTTCTTATGAATAATTATTTCTTGTTTGAGTAATCGATTAAATGAAAATCATAAAAAAGAATTTAGTCTTTGTGCCATCTTTTCAAATCCACACAATCACCTTCAACACAACAGTTGAAAACTTTTCACTTGTGGTATAACAAATCCCTTATGAAACTTCAAAATGAGATCACTTGCAATTTGTCAATTGGTAAACCCACAAATTCTCACCTTTTCAAATGATCACCTTCAAACAATCACATTTGAAAACACCAACAAAAAAAAACAAAGCATACACAATTAAATCTCACCTCAGAATGAGCACTTATATGAAACGTCCCTTCAAATGTTTACTCACAGTTCACGAGTTACTCACAGTTACTCAAGTTCCATAGTCCACTTGAATTACCACAGTTCCCTGTTTATCAGTTCAGTCACTAAAAAAACAATGGATTACGGCTGCCCTGGAAGTTTGGACAACGAAAGGATCTTGGTCCCCGCTCCCCAAACTTTTTAGTCTCGTTACACACTAACGTGTGTATGTGGTTTCTTACCTTATTGTGTTGGAACACTACTGATTGACAAGGGTAGGCTTCAGGTATGGTAACGTTACACGGTGGCTTCCTGAAGTGAAATTGCATACATGAGAGTACAGTGTGATATGCTCCTCCCTCCCCAGATCTAATAAAGTAAGTGAGACTCCCCAACTCCCTGACAGCTCTCAACAGAAGGGTACACTGTAGATAAGTGCAAAAAGGAATTAAACAGAATTTATTATTTTACATTTATTTTTCTTATGAATAATTATTTCTTAAAGATAATCTCTTTTCAAAATAATATACCCGTTACACAAGCAACATATAAATCATAAATATTTCATTATAGTATAGTGATGTTTTACCAGTGACAGCTTATTTTGGGCTTTTAAAAGCATGAAATTGACTTTCATTTTTCTTGTCTGCAGCCTTTCACATCACAACTCAAGAGAGTCACTACTGGAGGTGCTATCAGACAGTTAGCATTGTCACAATGTCATTTTATTGCAGCTCCAGATTGATTAGTAACATGGCATTTACAGCTGAGGTGACTTGAAAAAAACAAAAACAAAAAACAAACAAACCTGGGGGCAGAACTGAGCAAAGACGTTAGCATGCAGGTCACATACTACCGGTGGGTCCTAGGCTAGCCGAGCAACTGCAATTGATATGAATGGGAATGCAAACAGATAGCTTTCTCCAGGTATTTCAGACCTTCTTGATTAATATCTTCTACTATTATTGCTACTGCTAATTAGATGTCAAAACTCCCACAGGAGGTCTGGAGAAAAACTGCAACTGATAATCACTGAACACCACCAGTGGCTCGAGGGGCTGGTAACAGCTTGCAGTCCATTCAAGCTTATCTCAATGAATAAGAATAAACATACACCAGAAAAAAAAAATGTTAGGAATAATTAAAGAAGTACCGAAAGAAGACTTATCTCAGATTGTGCAAAATTAGAATAGTTTATCACCCTGGACCCGTATAATTAACCACATCCATAACACTAGTGAGCTTCTTCTGTGAAAATGTTTACTGCAGGCAACTATGATATCTTAGTAACTTAAATCTTGCATTGTGGGATCACATTTGAAAATGCATGTTTAACCTTTTTTTTTCTTTAGGGAAAGGTGTTAAAGCAATAGTTCACTTAAAAATGAAAATAATTTATTCACCCTTTAAGTCATTCCAAACCTGTATGACTATCTTTTTTCTGTGGAACACAAAAGAAGATATTTTGAAGAAAGTCTCAGTGCTGTTTGCACATACAATGAAAGTCAATGGGGTCTAATGTTGTTTTGGACCCAATTTCCTTTCATTATACGGACATAAACAGTTCTTCAAAATATCTTCGTTAGAATAAGAAAAGTAATACAGGTTTGGAACAACATGAGGGTGGGTAATAATGACAATTTTCATTTTTGGGTGAACTATTCTTAACCTTTAACAACTATACATGACGCATCAAACAGAACACTTGCATGACAATTAGATAGTTGAAACACTGACAAAAACATTTTCCAAATGACATTTCAATATCGATGTGTAGAGAGGAACTGTAAAGAGGCTTCTGGAGTGCTGGAGAATCAACTAAGCATGAATCATAAAATATATTTAATGAAATATTACCATTTTATACCATAATTCCATTATGGCTTCATACAATGATATCCCATTCTATATTATAATAAAAACACATTTAGTCACAGCTGCAGAGAACTGAACAAAGAATATGCTTTAAAACAGAAGGCCATTAGCTCCACCAACATTTTCTGCTCCGTTTCCTAATTCAAGTTTGATAATAACATTTTCTCTTTAAGTTTCCTGGTTTAGCACTCCAGCCAGGCTCTTCAGTCTTGCATTGTGGGTTAGCTCATAAATTAGCAGCATGTGGTTGCACACATGATTAGTTATGAGCTAATCGAGAGAGAACTGCTGCGCTAATATTTAAGTCCTAAAGTGAACGTGAGTTTTCTTTGCCGACTTGGGCCAGAGTCCAAGAAGCAGTTAGGGGTCATTATCAGTGTTTCACCTGAGTGGGAGCTATTCTGAGTGGCACTCATTTAGCTGAAACGTTCTTTCATTTCCAGAATTAAAGGGGCCATAAAACATTTACATATGTCCATTTTCACTGTGATCAATGGCGAGTTTGTGTGTTTAAAATCAGGAAACATGCACTGGATTTATACATTTTGGAAGTCATTGCAGATGAGGAGAACATACATAGTCTGTACAAACTTAAACATAAACACCCTCGGTCTAAAACTTTTAATCAAATATACTTCACTGTAGGACAGATGTCATGCAAAGATAATGTGAGACAAAGGGGAATATAATGCTTCTACTATGTTAATTCACATGTTCATTTAACATCAAAAATAAAACTTTAACACCCTCTTAAAGGCAACTTTTAACCTCATTACCTTATTCACACTCATTAGGCATCAACACTACCATTCCACAAGTATTTTAAAGGTACAACATCAGCAGTGCTAGGTCCCACAGTACCGCTGTGATACTTGTCCCATGGCTCTTTAGTGTCAGAAAGTCTCACTTTTCATTGTTCATCACATTTTTGTCTGATACTTGTCAGCTGAAAGAGTGTTCTAGGAGAGTACTCACATCAAACAATCATAGCCCAAACCCTAAACACAGCCCTAATAAACCACTAAAACTATAGGAAAATAATTAGAAAGTTGTTCAAACTTTAACTAAGCCCTAAACCTAATCATAAGTCTTAAATCTGATTACTGGTTGTAGATACTGTTTAAGGTCAGCAAGGTTTTTTTTTTTTTTTTTTTAAGTAATCAGTTCACCTAGGCGGCATTCATTTGATCAAAAATACAGTAGATTAATTTGCATTGTGAAATTAATTTAAAACAACAGTTGTCTATTTTAATTAATTTTAAAATGTAATTTGTTCCTGTGATGACAAAGCTGGATTATCAGAAACCATTACTCAATACTTCAGTGTTACATGATCCTTCAGCAATCATTCTAATATGCTGATTTGATCATTCTAATATGCTGATTTACTTTTCTGGAAACCTTGATATATTTTTTTCTCCTTGCAGAATAAAATTATTAGTTTCTTTCCAAAATAATAAAAAAAGCTATATCTTACTAAAAAAAAATCTTACACAATATATAGTGCATGAAATAAATAAAAATGAAACACTGATAGAGCATGACATAAAAGAACAATCTACTGGTACAGTTCCTCAGTGTAACTAAATTCTCAGACGGATTCATTAAAAATATATTTTTAAACTTAAACAATTGGGATACACAACATCCATATTCCTTAAGGCCCAAGCTAACCTGCTCTAAACAGCTGCAGTATGTGAAGCAACACATTGATGCTTTCAGCTACAAACGTATGGTCACATGGCAGAGAGCAGAACCATGCGGTAAAACAGCTAATTACAGTAATGAGCTCTTTTCCTCCTGAACACAACGGAAAGAGCAACAATTTAAACTCTGACGCATCTCTAATTACATAGCTGTAATGCAGATTCCCTGTGCTCTCCAGTGACCTTGAACAAGCTCTTTCCACTGAATATGAATAACTCTCTCATTAGCATTTTAAATAAAGCCTTCTAATTAAAATATTCGTTTGAGCATTGTCAATCCTGATGGGTGCTTTTACCACTCACATTTGTTCACTTCTTATTGGCTGAGCAGTGATAGAAACACTTTTTCCAATGTACGCATCTCTAACTCTGTCCCTGCTTTGTACCTGGACCGCATTATTGATTTATTCTATTGGATGATTAATCTTTATTACTGCTCATGCTCCTCTGATCCAGTCTCTAGTGCCAGGATTAAAGCGAGGATGATAAGTGTCCTGCTAATCTCGGCTTCACCCTCAATGGCATCCTTACGAGCCCAGATAAGTTCCAGCCAGATTGGATTCTGTATACTGAGCTTTTTGATCAAACATGAGTCCCTGTCAGAATTTGTTTTTTTGTTTGCTTACTTTACAAACAGTCGGTGGGGTTCAAAGGAAGTTCATCCATATTGGTGAAGCAACCAAACTTCACACTGTGCTTGACCTGTTTGCCTCCCTGAGTAATATGGACAAGAAAATAGGATCCCATATAGCAGATATCATTTAGCAACAGCATCCTAAAAGCTCTCACACCTGTCATGTAGTATCAAGCATGGCAGAATGGGAACTACAGGGGGAAACTGTCACAAAAAGAGCAAAGATTCAACTTTGAGACTTTCACAAAATCATCTTGAAATCCTTCAGACTGAAAGACAGTGAGAAAGTGATTGGCAAGAACTGAGTCAAACTTTGGGATTTGTAGTAGTGGAGTAATTCATGTATTTGAGTTAAGTACAGATACTCTTAAGGTCCCAATATAATTCAAGTGGAACCGAAGAATGAACTGGCGTGATGACACTTTGAACAAAATCAGGCCAAACCGAAGTTCATTTGGCATTTGTTTTAGCAGTTTGAAACAGCTTGGCAAAGCGAACTTTCCAGAAAAGTTCACTCCGTCTGGTAAACACCTTCGAACTACCACTGGTCCGTGGTGATTTTATAATAGGTGTGGCTTTGGGGCTTTGACGTGGAATCTTTTCCGGTTAATTTCTTCTGTTCAGTCCGTCAAGGTTACACATCCACGAGTAAAAATATAAACAAACTTGAGAGCCATTTTATAGTAGAAAAACCTTCAAAATATATCTTCTCTTGTGTTCCACAGAAGAAAGAAAATCATACAGGTTTAGAATGATATGAGCGTGACTACATGATGACAGAATTTTCATTTTTGGATGAACTAACCTTTTCAGTTTAAAAAAAAAGAAAAAAAGTACTGATCAGAGTGGAGTAAAAATTCAGATATATTACACTTTGGAATGTTTCCTAAAATAAAGTACAGTACAGATTGTGGAAAAAAAATTCCACTAGGGAATTTGCTTGCACGCTCCACTTTAACTGCAAAGCTGAAACTGTTTCTACTTGTGTACTTTGATAAGTTAAGATACATTTCCCTAAGATACAAGGTTGCGATTTATGTATCAGTCAGAGTTTCACACAAGCCCTTGAACCATTGCGTCTGGTCATGGAAGTGCCATTTCACAGGCCTGTCAGGATCACTGACAACTTCTCGACGGCACAAACACTGATGATTCACAGCCTTGTCTGTTTTTACCTATAACTCGTCCTGGCCTTTACCCTCTTCTGCTGGCGATTATGATGAAGAGCTTCAGTGGGAATTGTCGATTTGGTCTTTCATCAGGGTCAGCTCGACCATCCGTCACACCCACCATTCACGCACATAGAGGGTCTGGCAGCGTTCGAGTTCAGTGCAGAAAGGCACAAGGGCTGGAATGCTGTAAATCTGCTACAGATGGGAATGGGGGCTTGAGCATAATTCATATGCCCATAATGCTCCTGAGGGCACAAGGGAGCATGGACAATTCTATGAGCGACAATACCTCTTCACCTCTATAACTAACTAAAAGTAAGAGTACTTTATGCTGTTTTCAAGTACAATTTTAATTAAAAATATATAACATAATAATATAATATAATATAGTATAATATGGTAACACTTTACAATAAGGTTCCATTAGTTAATGTTAATGTATTAACTAAGATGAACGAACAATGAACAATAAAGTACATTTATTATAGTCTTTATTAATCTTTGTTAATGTTAGTTAATGAAAATACAGTGCATTAACTAATGTTAACAAGCACAAGTTTTGATTTTAATAATGCATTAGTAAATGTTGAAATTAACATTAACTAAGATTAATAAATGCTATAGAAGTATTGTTCATTCTTAGTTCCACCACTGAAAAGACTGACTCGTTTTTGTAAACCAGTTCATTCACATGGTCATTTAAATAAATAATTCATTGATCAGATTAATAATTCACTGATTAATTTTAACCCAGCATTTTCTGAATAAAACATGGTTTTATAAAACATTTTCTGACATAGTTAAATGCTGCTGTTCGTCATGTTTTCAACTCAATTATCCAAATCAGTGTTTTCAAGTTGTAATTATTGTAACATCAAGTTCAATTTAATGCTGTCATTCTAATTTAGGCTTTTTTTTTTTTTGTCAGACAAAAGTTCTAATTGAAGAATTAAACAGTATGATCAAAATATTATTCACTTAAAGCCCGAAATAACAAATGTAGTTAGATACGTTTTTGTTATCAGCTTGTAGCATAACTATTTAAAAAGAAAAAAAGAAAAAAAAGAATTAAGAATAATCAAAATAAGAGCAGCTTGGCAAGCTACTATTTCACATTCACACTCACTATTTCACCACCTCAGTTAATCCATCAGATAAAAGATATGTGGGTTTCACGCTCGCCCTGCGCAGAACATGATACCTGCTCTGTTTTCTGCAGTAAATTCCAGCCTCTCTCAGGCTGTGGACAACAGTGCAGTGCTGTAAATAAAGGGACAGAGTGAGGAGTCGTCTCACAGAGAAGCTGCATTTTAAAAACGGACCGTAGAAAGTTCTCTGGATCAAGATATGAATTGATGTGATGATTGAGTTGAATGTCTCAAACATGTGAAATTGCATTGAAACATTTCTGAAGTGTGTCACAAAGCATTGTTGGTATACTGTGACATTTTCCTGCCATTTACTTCATACAGTTCTCACAAAGTAGACAACCAAGTGCAGGCAACCCATGCTGTCAATAATCAAGATAATCACAAAGGTATTTACTGTAATTCCCATCTGTATTCCTCAAACGGCTAAATTATGAATTAATATTTGTTATTAGTAATGCTTATAAAACTAAAAAGGTCCCTTACATTTACATCATGTCATAGAAATTTATCCCAGTTTCAGTGAGAATAATATTATCCTCATTTAAATCAAAGTTAAGTACAGTATCTTTAGTAGTAAAAAAAAATAAAAATATTTCAGAAATGTCATATGATTCATATTCAGAACTTCACATTTAGAAATTTAATAATTTTTGAGAGTTATAATCCACAAAAAGTTCCACAAAGAAAATGTCAGATGGAAAATAAGGACCTAGTTTTTACAACAAAAAAAAAAAGAAAAAAAAAAAGAAGTCTTACACAAAGCCTGCACTAGCAAGCACATCACTTCAGAGGCCAACATATAGCACGAAGGTGTCTGCAACCCTCCTGGGGCATTTTTTCTGCACACGCACACACAAAAACAACAACAACAACACACAGCTACTATGTTAGCTTTCACATTTCTCAACACACTTATATTCCCACAGGGCACGTGGTTTTATTATTTGCTTTATTTCTTTCAGCCTGGCTTCCACTGTTCAGCTCACGCAGATTCATATAACCCACTGAAATCCAACTAATCAATATATCAGCCTAACACTGGTATTAAGAAATTATGCATATATTTCAGACAGGTAAAAAAATGCTATTATTATTATTATTATTATTATTATTATTATTGTTGTTATTATTATTCAATATTATTTTAAAAGTAAATAAATTAAGCAATAAATCACAGTATTATGATGCTGGTCAAATTGTGTGGCTTTCTGAGGAGATTGCTGATGCTGAGCCTAAAACAGCAGCTGCATAAAGGTCTGAGGATGATATGAACTGACGGGTGTTTGTGACAAAGGACTTCAGGAGTGAAAGAAAAATAACATCAGTCAATTGTAACTGTTAATAGCTTAACACAAAACAAATCAAAAGTACATAACCTGGAAAAATCTATTCTATTTTTGAACAAGCACAGCACCGTTTTATCCTTCAGTAAACAGACACCACAAAAAAAAAAAAAAATAAATAAAAATAAATAAATAAAAAAAAAAAAAGTAATTTAGTGTAAAAATGGCTGGGCAATAAACCATAGCAAATGTATATCTATGCAAAACATTCCTATTGATATATTATCAATAGTTTATAGTTTATTCCTCTATTTTTTTATTTTTTTTTTATAATGATGATGATGATCAGTAATACTTTTATTAATTATAAATTAAATTGCTCAAAAGTAAATGACATTTATAATGTTACAAAAGATTTCGATTCATCCTGAAAAAAAAAATGTATTAACGTTTCCACAAAAATTAAGCAGCACAACTGTTTTCAACAATATTTCTTGAGCATCAAATAAGCATATTAAAGGACCATGTGACACTGAAAACTGGAGTAATTGCTGCTGTTTCAAAAATCAGCTTAACAATCACAGGAATATATTACATTTTAAAATATATTTTAATAGAAAATAGTTATTTTAAACAGTAATAATATGTTACTATATATCTATTTTTACTATATTTGGATAAAACAAAGGCAGCCATGTTGAGCATAAGAGACTTCTTTCAAAAACATGAAAAAAATATCTTACTGATCCCAAACTTCATATACACATAAAGCCAAAAATATATTTTATTCAATATATAGCCTTCAACTTTTGCCTGCATCCCTATTGAACCCCACCAGCTCCATTTCAAAAAGATATCTGTTACAGAAAATGTTGGAACAGTTGTTTTGTCCTTCATGTACATCATAAATGAATGCCATCAATTTCCGTGTCGATGTCAATGTCACACAGCTCCTTTTGAACAGGGCCCAGTCAGCCATGAGCTTCGTTTACGAAGCCTCCATCAGTAAACGAGTAAACCTCAAGGGCAAAGCCATTATTAAGTGTGCGGCCTCATAGCTGTGTGAGTCAACTGCCCCCTGGCCCACGTCATCGGTTAAACTTAGCAGTATCTTTAGAGCCCTGCGGACATATGTTACAATATTTCCTTTCTGTCAGGTTACAAGCGATCAAGACAGGGTCGTAATCCCTTTGCTGCTCGTGAACAGGGCAACACGACAAAAGAAACATGAAGAGAGGGAGGATAAAATGAAACTACAAAGACAGATGAATATAGAGGCAGAAGCACAGAACAAAAGCGAGAAGGCACTTCAAATGCCAAGAAGGAAGTTATCGAGACAAAGCAGACAGAGAGAAAAAAAGTGGCGTTTGACATCGCTCATCACTCTACCAGTGATTGTGCATAATTATGGCTGGCAGAGTGAGCTTCCACTGCAAAGGCTGTCAACCGCCAGACAAATGATGGCTGAAGTTAAAAAACAATGAAAGCCATTCACGGCCATTACCAGCCAAGAGATGGCTCATCAATAGCCCCATGTATTGCTCTATCAAATGCAGCACTGGACTTCAGTCGAAAACACATCAGTCAGTGCAGAAAAATAAGGCAATTGGATTGAGAAATATATTCATTTGCAACCTCACAATAAAGACTTTGCTGTTGTATTTTAATGAGCCCGATATATTGAGATGTGTGTATTGGGCAAGAAGTAAAACATTCTGGGATTGTCTGATCTTGTCTTCCTTCCCAATCACTTTGAGGGAGTGAGCTGAATACAGATCCCTTTGAATCTGTGGTCGCCATTATTCCCCAGAGTATGCGAGGGGAAGCAGAGTTGTGCGATTTTGCCTGGAACGATTGGCGGTTTTATGAAAGTCGCATTGCTGTGTTTATTCTCACTTCAAGATCGCTCCGTTCCCGCTCCATCACGAGCACAACAGGTTAACAGCCCATTAAGTGAGAATTTAGCTTGTGATAAATACAGAGCAAACAGACTCGTTTGCAGGCAGAATGAAAGAAATATTGAAATTGTGAAACATTATTTAAAAGGCAGCCATCAAAATACAAAATGGGTTTTGAAAATTAATCATGAGAGGATGAATGTGAGTGTGGGGATAACTAAAGATTCAATATTGCATTATGGTAAAACATTACTCTAACATAAGGCAATAATATATATACATTATTGTTTTTTCTTTTACATTGTCACAAAAGATTTCTATTTCAAAATATAGCTGCAAGCAGCAATTACGGGGCCAAGCACTACAGAAGCAAGTATCAGACCAACTGCGACAATGAGTAATTGAAGTCATTGTAGGATGATTTTAGTCAAAACGGCTGAAAAATCATAAATACAATCTCTAGTAATATGATTTATTGTCTTGTCACGTTTGACCAATAGGTGGCGCTGTTATCAAATCGATGTGGTGTCTTCTGTATGAGTTGACAATGGCACACACAAAGTTTGGTGTCAATATGCCAAAGCATTGCAGAGATACAGCCTCAAGTGTCATTTTGGCATCATGCCTCAAATTCGTTGCTGTTGTATGCGAAAACGGTTTTGTCTATCAACAAAAAATCCATAACTTTTTGTCCGCATGGTCTGAAGATGATATGATTCGATTTTGGTGAAAATCGGACCAATGGTCTAGGAGGACTTCGAAAAAGTAGGTTTTTAAAGAAAATAAAAATGGCGGACACAAAGTTTGGCTGACTATGGCAACATTGGTATCACTGTTCTCAGCATGACCCAAGGAATCTATTAACACCAGTCTCATTACAATAGGCAAAATTCACAGAAAGCTATTAGCATTTATTTGAAATTTCATTACAACTTTTGACTACAAGGTGGCACTGTCTCAAAACTTTTTGAGTACTTTCCGGTCATGGTCTCGATGGTACATACACAGTTTCGTAACGGTACACCAATGCATTCGTAAAATATAGCATTTTATATCATAATACTCTATTGTAGTCAATGGCAATTTCATGTTTTGTTCAATTATAGCACCACCAAGATGCACAATCCAACCACATTTTTTATGTGTCCTTAGAGTGTGCCTATACATATGAGTGTCAAATTTGGTGAAAATATCTAATTTTGTTTTGGAGTTATAGACATTTTTATATATGAGAAGAGAAAAAATGACTGATGGCCGACTTTGTTTGCATTTTTTGCCACTTACTATCAAATTTTTGGCAATTGGGCATTAGCGTATAGCCAGCACGCTATGTTTTCGAATTTCCTACGATGGTTTTGTGTCGATCGGAGTAAAGGTTTCTAAGGTATTGGCAAATGTTTTTTAAGCGCTAAAATGCAACGTTGCACAAACCATAAGGCAAAAACCTTTGGTGCTTTGGCCCCTAATAAATGCTCCTCTTTTGAACAAAGAAACTCGAAAGGCGTATATATGTACTCTGTGGGTCATCTCATGTCTAACGTTAGATGAAATTTCTGAAAATACAAATATCAAATGAGTATGAATTGTAATTTGCCCATTTACAGTCGTTGAATCGCTGTACGGATAGACAGAGAGGAAAGCAGTGCAAGTGGATGCAAGAGTGAATTCAAAAACAAACAAAAAACACAATATAAATCTTAGCATCCGGCACAAATGAGACTTTGCAATGGGGTGATGTTCTACGATGGCAAGAGCCTGAGAGAAATTCAATGCTGATGACTCCTAAGACGGAGCATGCTGAACCACACACAGCCACTGGTTAGCCACAGGCTGCCCTGGAGATTGTCTCATCAGACTTCCAGCACCACATGATGAGCTGACCCAGACAGTAAAACATCACTGGCCCTGTGTACAGCTGCTAAATTAAGATCCCCTCTGGTGATCCGATCGCAAGTGGTCAGCTGAGACAAATTGCTGTTTACACCTGGTAGTAACAAGCATATCTAATGTGTCTCCCTTATGATCCGATACCAAAGGGAACGTCTCTAATTTTGAGACTAGATATCACACAAGAAAGAAAGAAACACCAACTGCACTGCATTGTGATCTATTTTTGCGTTTCCTTCACTCTGCATCTGCCATCCTCCGTTTGACACTTCTACTGTGCTAAAATACACAAACAATATCCAATCATCCCTGCCATGTTTGTTTCCGTTCATTTATGTGTTTTGATTACTCATCTGTTTAGAGAGGCCTTTTTGAGTGTGTTGAGTACTTAATATATATAAAATATAACTGCGTGTAATCTCACTCTCACACCAGATAAACAGGTAAAGGGCAGGAAACAATTAACTCTCCATACAGGAGATAACCATGATGGCGAATCACGGGCCGAACTGAAGGTTACAAGAATTGTGGTTGCAATACTCATCACGAACGGAACAACGCACAAGAGCTCACATCTGGCTCTGTAAGCGAGGTCAGGATTCTCATTAGTACTAAATGAAGTCCAACTAATCTGCTGCTTGTCTCTCTAATGGAAGTCTCACAGCCGCAACAAAATAGTTTGCTTGTTATTTAAAGGTGTACTACATAACTTGTTTTTGTTAAAAATTTACAAAATGTATATAATGAGTAAATACATCATGAATCCATCTTCCAAACTATATTTCTGCCTTATCCTGAATCACTAAGATACGTCTATAATAAAAGTTTATATTCTGTCTATTTTCTGTCTTATTATAAGACAGCTGCTTCAGAGTAGCCCAATACCTCCGTGACTCATCGTATCCATAAACAGAGAGAAATAGCAATGTCTTTTCACAAGACACATTCAGTTTTATTAACCACTAGAGTGCCAAAAGTTACCTTTAAAAGATTCATCCCATACAGTAATTTATCATAAATGTTTTTAATCATTTTATTTTTTCCTAATTCATAATGTTTGTCTATATCTATTAGATTTAAATTGTCTTTTCAGCTTATTTGCCACATTAAATAAATAATAATGATTATTTGCAGGTTGCGGGATTGCTTCAATACAGTCAACACTGCCCCATTTTTCAAAAACAGCCTTTCTAAAAAGCCTGCTTTACATAGAGACAAGTTTACAAAATCAAATGTAAAAACAAAATGTGCTGCTCAAACTGTGAAGATGCACAAACTGGAATGAATGAATGAATGAATGAATGAATGAATGAATGAATGAATGAATCAATGAATCAATGAATCAATCAATGAATCAATCAATCAATCAATCAATCAATCAATCAATCAATCAATCAATCAACTGAAACATGCATTATTTGACTGGATATCCCAAAAATAGCCTTCACCACATTAAATATAAATTATATATATAAATACACATACTGTGATGAGATTTTAGTCATACCACCTACCCCTAATACAAATTAGAATAATAGCTTCTGTGTAGTTCCTCAAAAAAAGTGTCAGTTTGCATGCACATGCATGTTAATTTGTCTGATGAGATACCCTGAAAGATAGCCTGTTTAGACTGCAGAAGTTGTTTTTAAAAGTAACGGTATGATTTTATAGTGCATGAAATTTAATTTTAAAAGTTTTCATGCTATAATCCCTTTAAAAACATTTACTTTATTCATTTGATCTTGTTTAATATCAAAACAGCCATCTATAAAAGCAATTTTGGTAAGTGACAAATGACACTATGCTTTAATGCCTGCTAAGTGCAACATTAACAATTCAGGCTATACCTTCCTCTGGAGTGACATCCAAGCATATGCTCCCTGACAACATTCACAGAAACATTCTTTCATGCCGGGAGGTATGATCATAGCCTTTCATCCTTCATTTTCAGCAGTCCCAGAAAACAGAGCAGCATTTAATTCCTCCGCAGTGAAATAAGAACCTGGCTCCTATTAACTGAGTCCAAGAAGTATTATGGTTTTTACTGCACGCTGCCTTAGAGATGACAAAGAAGAGGCTGGGTCTGTTGGGTTTAAAATATGAATTGGAGTTCTGGGTGGCATTTATTGCGCTTTATAATTCTCTGATGGCAGTAAAACTCATCATTTGCTGGGTGCAGTGTGGTTTGGAGGAGCAGGGCTTTAAATTAACAGGCACAGGCTGGTTCTAAGAATCACCGAGCCCAGTAATTAAACAGACCGCTGCATCCCTCTGTCCTAATGAGAATGACAGTATTGGAGATGCTTTGGAGGACTCGGCATCCAAAGGCAATCCCAAACCCAATACCATGCACATTATTGTGCTGGCAAGCTAAATTGTTTGAAAGATTTCAAGCTACTCTTGACATCCATAAACAATTCTCATGACACTGAATTTGTGTTCAGCAACACTGATATCTGGAATTCTGGCCCAATAATGAACCTTTCCAGGCTCTTGTTATTACTGATCATGTTTTGGGATTTTTGCTTTTTTTATTAGCTAAGGCGGCGTAGGGTGACTTGGGAAGAGAGAGAGTGAATGAAATTGGGATATGATGTAATCTGGATCCGGGTTATACCACTTATTTTCTAAAAAAATTCACAATACATAAAGCACTATTAAAGAATTGAAATTAGGGCTGCACGATAAATCGCATGCGATATTTAATGCACATCTTGTCAGTAAAGCCGGTTCTGTAATTCAACACCAATACTTTTATTAAACTGAAAGTTTTGGTAATTTCAGAGCATAACATGTTTGAAATTACAGCCATTTAATAATAATCTGAAAACCATCACAACTGGTATCAAATTTGTACTGTTGTGTACTCTTTTAAATACAACAAAAATGCATGATCACTGATTTTGCTTGGTTTATTTAAAAGAAATACACTACTATTCAAAGATTTGTGGTCAGATTTTTTTTTTTTTCTTCAATTTGAAAGAAGTCTCTTATGCTCACCAATGCTACATTTATATTGTGAAATATTATTTAAATTTTAAATAGGTTTAATACATTTTAAAACATAATTCTTGTGATGTAGAGTTGTCAACAGCCATTACTCCAGTCTTCAGTGTCACACGATCCTTTATAAATCATTCTATTACACTTATTTGAGTCTCAAGAAACATTTTCTGTTATTATTATTATTAATGTTGAAAGCAATTGTGCTGTTTTTCCAGGATTCATTATTTTAATTTATTAAAATCTTAATGAATTGAAAGTTCAAAAGAACAACATTTATTTGAAATAAAAATCTTTCACTGTCACTTTTGGTCAATTTAATAATGCATCTTTGCTAAATAAAGTATTAATTTCTTTCTTTAAAAAAATGATAATATCAATATTACTAGACATCTTACACAAAAATAAATACAAATAAAACAAAATAAAATCTACCACTGGTGCCCCCTCAGACAGACAGACAGACAGACATATAGATAGTTAGATAGATAGATAGATAGATAGATAGATAGAATGACAACAAAAGCTCATTTTGGGGTGCAGTATTAAACAATATCCTGTGAATCATTCTCTCCACTCTTCTGTAATGGTTTTTAGCTGCCAGCTCACATTGTGTCACACTTGCTCTTAACTTGCACCCATGAAGTGGTCCTCTCTCTCACTGTCTTTCTTTCTCTCTCTCCTCCGGTATGCCCTCTAAATCAGATTTGTAAAGGTTGTTAGCAGGCCTGCTGTGGTAAACAGACAGAGGAAAAGAACCCATGCTACCCTACATTATTAATCCTTTTTATTCATGTAGCTTCTCCTCTCACTAAATAGCTCTCTGAAATGAGTGAACCAGGCGAGGGGGAAGCCTACAACCGCTGTGTTTTCCTTCCCTCATCCCTCCACCTCGTTCGCTGTCTAATTAGGCAGCAGTACGGACAGCACCTGTCTGAGAGGTGCAGATGAGGGCACGGGTTTATGAGCGCAGGTAATGGACATATGGAGGGTGGGAGAACGGATGAGTTGAACACAGGGAGAACATCTGCAAGCAGGACCAGTCAGTAAATGTATGTAAGTGTATGCGAGTGAGTGAGTACCATACTTTTACAATTCCAGCTGATGAATCTATTAAGTGAACTGATAAATTAATTACTAGAAACTTGAAAGCAAACATTAACCATGGCTAAGTTGCTTCAGGTATTCTATTTTACAGAGCGCTACAAGCACTGCTAACATGGTAGAATGGTTGCATTGTTTCATCCGTATTAGTACTACTTGTAAATCCCAGCAATGATTGATGGCAGTATCTCTGCAGAGATACCGAGGACCGCAGTTTGTTTCTCTAGTGGAAAGATGTCCTTCAGGGGTTGTGCGGTAAAGTGGTTAAAACTCAGTGGCCATGTACGTGCTGCAAAGTTTTGGGAATGACATCTGAATTTACAATAAATACAGGAGTGAATCACTTACATTATCATTCAGTGTACACTATCGTTCAAAGTTTGGGTTCAATAAAAATCACCAAATCAGCACATTAGAATCATTTCTGAAGGATCATGTGACACTGAAGACTGGAGTAATGGCAACTGAAAATTCATCTTTACCGTTAAGGAAAATATTACATTTTAAAATATATTAAAATAGACAACAGTTCTATTAAATTATAATAATATTTCACAGTTTTATGTTTTTTTACTGTATTTTTGAACAAATAAATGCAGCCTTGGTGAACATATGAGGCTTTCAAAAACAACAACAACAAAATCTTTTAACTCTTTAAAATAAGGTTTAATTTGTTAACATTAGTTATAACAAATTAACAACAATACTTCTACAGCATGTATTAACCTTTGTTAATGTTAACATCTGCATTTACTAATACTATATTAAGAAGATACAAAAGTAATATCTGTTAACATTAGTTAATGCACTGTGAACTAACATGAACAATGTATTTTTATTAACTAACATGAACAAATTTTAATCAATGCTGTAATGGTAACACTTTACAAAAGGTTCCATTAGTTAATGTTAGTTAATGTATTAACTAACATGAACAAACAATGAACAATACATTTGTTATATTGTCACCGACAGCAAGTTTAGTTTTACTTTACTTTTTGTTTTATTTTGAAAAGCTTGTTATCTTTGCTGTTTACCTCATGTTACTCTATGGAGGCTCTCTTTTATTTTATTTATTTTTTATTTGATTCCTCAGCGTTTGCTAAACGTTTTTTGGTGTAATTTATTAGTCAGTATATAATACAGCATGTGGTGTATGCCATGCCTCAGCTTATTCGTTTTTGTTAATAAATGTTTTGTAAGCTAGTTTGCCATTGTATCTTACTGTTTTATTGTTGTTGTGCTTTTTAATTAAGAATAACAATGAATCCATCTTTTGTTTTAGTCTTAAAAAGTGAAAGGTGTGTATATGTATGCAAGCAAAACAGACAATTATTTTTTCTTGTAAAACGTGACAAGATCACGAATTTGAAAGTGAAAGCACCCGAAGCCCGGCTTATAACACAGCAAAAGAGGGACTCCCGTTCACAAAATTCAAATCATAAATAATACTACTGATGAAAAAGAACGGGTTGAATGTTAACCACTTTCGTTTCCATAAACTATGATAAAAGTTCATCAGCATGCATTGATTAATCCCATGTTGTAGCGCAATAAATAAATAAATAATAATAATAAATTAAAAAAATATATATATTGCGACCAACTGAGAAAGTTAGTCGCAAAAGAGCGACCAGTGGGAAGAATGAGTATGGAGCCCTGCCATGTGTACACCTTATTGCAAAGTGTTACCAAAAATCGTACAGTCACCAAACATTTGAACGTAAGTGTACATCTAAAAGCAATTACAATTATTTGCCCACACAATAAATTCTATGAGATTAATAATTATGTGACAAACTAGGTATCTGACAAGCTTCTTATTCCGCTGATGTGATTATTTAGGGTGCATCTGCACAACAAAAAGGTCAAAAATATTTTATAGTACAGTTACATAACTCTGCTGCTTTAACAAAATATTTCTCCCAGACAACAATAGATAGATACAAATAACTTTTTCTAGTTTTTCATCTTTTGTTTAGGTGTAGAATGTAAAAGATTTCTGACACTGTATTATAACTTCCCGTAAGTATTCTCTTTGTTACCTTTGGAATACTCCGTGACCCACAGATTTGTCTTAGAGGGAGCCTTTGAAGCTGATTTAATCATTTGATCAGATTGTCATGGTAACATGGTGAGATGCCATGTTGATGGTAATTGCACTGACATGTGTGCTGATCATGGGTGTTAACAAAACAGAACAATTTCACACTTATCATCAGCCACATCAATCACGCACTACATTTCTGCCTTTGATGTCCCACAAGAAAACCATTTACATGGGACCTTTATGGAACAAAACAAAGAGCTAGGTGCAAACCTCTATTGCTTTTCCTTAAAGAGATCTCAAAAGATCACAAAAAGTCAAGCACTGCACTGTCACAAGTCCTTACTGTCATCTGGGCCAGAAACTCAAAGAAACCCATTGCTAAAGGGCTCTGTGATTCACCACACTCAGCTTAGTGTCAGTCTCAGAAGTTAATATTCATATTCACAGTGCACCTTTCTCTTCACTGCTCCTTATATCTCTATAGTCGCAAAGACTCTCAACTGTCCTTTTCCAGGAGTCTCTTCTGAGAATTATCTTGTTTGAAGAATAACCTAAAAGGGTAATTTGCCTTCTGTTGTACACCACAGGAACCATGTAGCCCAGCGGGGGTTCAAAAGGCCATGTGAATTTTGGTATAATTAATAATGTTATAACTAAGGATTATCAATACCAATAATCATTAATTATAAGCCTTCCTGTAGCTCAGTAGGGCATTGTGCTACCAACATCGGTCATGTGTTTGATTCCCAGGTAAAGCAAGAACTGATAAAATGTGTATTTTGAATCCAAGTTGCTTTGGATAAAAGTGTCTACCAAATGCATAAATGCAAATGTAAATGCATTTTTAAAATGTCAAGATTCAATATATTCAATAAACTCTATAAAATTACATAAATAAATGTATTAATAAACACTGAAACATGAAATAAACCATTTAAATGCTGCAGGTCGATTAAATTATTCAGTAATTATAATTATTTTAATTTATTATTATTTGTGTTTTTTATAATAATATATTATCATAAAAACACTAATAATTTATATACATTAAACTAAATCAATCAAATGTAATCTAAATGCAAAAATAGGTGCAAAGGAGTATGGACAATTACACCTCTACAATAACAATTAACCAATGCAAACACGCTAGAAAAGGCGCTAAATGTTATTAAAGCAGTGTTCTTGGTAAGATATGAATCTGTAATCAGCATTTGTAATGCTTGGCCTCTCATTTGCTTTTATAAAATTGCGATGGCAGCAATATGACAAAAGACACCAAGGTTCAATAAAAAATATGGACATTAATAACAATAATAACTGAAAAACACAATTCTTCCAAAAGCAATATAGTCCATTATCCCAACAGTTCATTAACCTAACTGACTGTCTGTGGTTGCCAAGCAATTTGGCACACTATAGTCTAGGATTTAGAGTCAGAAATATATCTTTTTTTAAATATGTCCATTTCAGTAAAAATTATTCCTAGGAGTCTAATCTCATGGATTCTTCCTTTACCCTCCCTCTCAATTTCTCAGCAAATGATCACTTACCATCACCCTCACACATCCACCCTCACCTTCACTCAAAGTGATCCCACCATACTACCATGCAAACTCACAACCATTTAAAATCATTTAACAAGTATGATTGAAGAATGTTATCGCATTGCTGGGTGAGAGGGGAATATTTAGGCTAAGAGTTTGAATGACATTCTTCTGATTGCAGTTGAGCTCCAGTATTCATGTGAGGGAGAAAAAAAAGGGATAGAAAAATTGTGTAAGCAGCATGAAAAAAAAGAACGAATATACTGTAACCAAATCAGTTTCTGATAATGACCCACTATGTTTAGTGAACTATAACAGAAAAAATCAACTAGCAGAAAGAGACGAGACTGTGCACACAAACCAGATAGATGGAACCCCTCATTTATAGTCGTGTCCCCTGCAGCGAAAGCTTGAGAAACCCCCCTACAGTGAGAACATGACGATGAGCACTTGGAGAATAGCTGTGTTTGAAAATGTACTCTCATTCGTAGGCCTTTAGCATTAATACACACACCTGGGAGCTAAAGCCTGGCTGGGCGCTGTGTGTATAATTCATTACAAATCGGAAGAATGCCTAATAACCCTTTTATTTCATCTACCGGAGTGCAATCATGTCCTCCCGCCAGCCGACAGGCTCTTATCTCGGTATCCCATGGTCATTCTGAAGACCAGCCAGTTAATCCAATACATTACAGATGCAGAACTCACCCGAGAAGAGGATGTTTGCACCTGAACAAGTACGAGCAGTGTTGTTGTTTTTTTTTGGTGAAATATGCACTGTGTTTAATATAATCTTCATTTAATATTCTAGGATAGCATCAGAATAATTTTTTTTTCTAACATCTGAAAATGTGCAAATAATGGGGGAAATGCACATGGCTTTCTGCTCTGCTCTGGAATTTATAACTGGAGATACATATCATCATGCATGCGTTATTCAATGAAAATTTTGCCTTGCGCTGTCCAACTACATATATTCAAATGCGCATTTAGATGCAACATTGTAGTGCTTTTTTGGTCTTTTGGAAATAACAGCCCAGATCCCTTTCCTTTTTTGCATGTTGCACAGCAGAATAAATTCTATACATTTCAAAAATTAAATTAGATTTCAAGATGATTTCAAGCTTTTATTTCAATGACCATAAAGTACAAATGAACAGATTAATGGACTTTCAGGCACTGCTTGTGTTGTGTCTTTACCTCTTTACCCCCAGGAGGCTTAGATTACCAGTTTGCAAGATGTTTGCATTAACCTGAGAAAACTGTCAAGCATTCCAACTGTCAACAATTTCAGTTTACCATTTTCCTGCCACAGTTCCACCTGACATTATGCATAAAATGCCTCTGTGACTCACACAAAAATGTGCTTTTGATTGACAGGAAGCCACCCACATTTAACCCACTTCCAGAGATTGTGCAACCTTAACCTTAAAAACCACAGGATGATATGTACATCAATATAAAAACAAATAAATAAAGAACGTAATGTGTTGACAAGCAGGTGAAGTCTCAGTCATAACAAATCCGGATTGTGTGCAATGACCACTCGCCCTTCCGCGGTATGATAATGTAAATCAGGAGCTCACAGGTTTTCCACATGATGTTATTGCCTCCGGTGAACATTCAGACTATGTGTCTGATCTGCAGGACTTAAAGAGAGTCTTGTGTTGTTTGGCTTTGATGCATAGATCGATTATGCCATCAAAGTAAGAAGCACATATAGAGCCTAGATAAGAAAATGAGGAAGAAACAGACCCAGGAGATCAAATCTAAGAAGCATCAACCACACTGATGTAGACATTCATAAACCACAAAGAGATAAAGGGCTCTGGCATAGTAGCACGAAGTAAGTAGATCAGGAGCTAATAATAATCAGCATTGTGGTCAACATTCTTAACGCAGACTGGTTATCAAAAGTCTTTATTGTTATCAAAAATTAACAGACATTGTAATGGTAACGGTTTAGATCCCTCTTAACCATTAAGGTTCCGTTAACAATTTTAGTTATTGGAAATAAAATGGGAAAAATTGCTATTCCACACCAGCAAATTATGAGATGCTTTCAATAAAAATGCAAAAGAGGAATTTACACAGACTTTTAACTCTTTCCCCATCATTGAAAGAATGTTCCGTCATTTACAAGACAACGCTTCCCCAACACTGATGGAATTCTCTGGCTTTCTGTGTTTTCACTGTTATATGGTAGGAGGCGCTATTATGCATCTTCTGAAAGAGTACTGAATCTCTGAATCAAAACACAACAAAAAAGCTGAATCAAGTGACATAAATGCTGTCCAATAATTAGCCTTAACTATACTGTATACTAAATACTAAACCCAAAAAAAAAAGTAACATATTTCAATCATTAATACGGATAAGATATAAGATCGTTAACTATTATAATATGAACAAGTCAGTAACTATACTGATTTAATTCACAGTTAGTTGTAAAAGTGTGGTCACACTAGCGAAAGGTCAGCCAAATTTCACGAAAATAAGATCTACTGTCTACTCTCAATAGTGTAGCAATGTATGAACACTCACGCAGAAGGCATTTTCAAACCAAGCAGCTTTCGGTTGGTTTCCGCAGCAAGTCCGTGTGAAAAACTTGAACTTGTTGCAAAATACACGTGGGGAAATCTTTTTGAATTCCTAATCATGCAGATTCCTATTGAAATGACTGGATTTTGCTGAACAACAGTCAAAATAAAAAAAATATATATAAAAAAAAAAAAATTGCTGAATAACGTTAAATGGGATCGCACCTTTATGTGTTTGAGTCACTAAAAAGAAGCCACTCATTAAAGTCAGCTGCTGGGGAATCGAATTACACCAGGCGTGATGTACGTGGTTGATTCACTGACAATTTAAATGCGTGTTTGTTTTCAAAAAATTAATTTTGTCAACTTTTAGTACTACACTAGCATTGTCATGAGAAATGAATATGGATGCCTTTGCACGTATCTGCCAGTGAGATGTTTATTGACAGGTGTGAACATCTCTGATGTACAGACACAATCCCAACTGTCTTTGCTGTTTCACGCTCTGCAGCAGCACAAAACTATTTTCACACGCGGTGCCAAATAACGACCCAATAGAGCAGCGATGGTAGCCGCCGACTCTATCACAGAGACCGAATAGAAAGAACTCTGATGAAATCAGAGGAGCATCACATTTGTTTTCATGCTGGCAATAATGAAAGAAACCTCAACAACCCGTCCTCTCACAGACTTTTCTGTCTAATCCCACCACGCAAAGCTTGGACGAACTTATATCTAGCAACAAACAAGCCTGAGTCATCAGAACCCCTGGTACCTCTTGCGATCATCCTCATATGTTCCAACACAGGTTTTTGAAGTATGACACAAACATAAGATGGATAATTTACAACTTGCCAACACTTAAAAAGCTATAGTTACATAATAGTATGAACATACTGAAAAGTTTTCCAATCGGACCGAACATCGGGAGTGCTGTGCTGTTGTGTGTACTCTAAAGAAAACCCAGCTTTAAACAGTCTCTTCATTGGCTTCC
Organism: Sinocyclocheilus anshuiensis; assembly: GCF_001515605.1. Taxonomy (NCBI): domain Eukaryota; kingdom Metazoa; phylum Chordata; class Actinopteri; order Cypriniformes; family Cyprinidae; genus Sinocyclocheilus; species Sinocyclocheilus anshuiensis. The sequence continues at coordinate 128,627 of NW_015548473.1, forward strand.
AACTGAAGCGCTTTTAAGCAACCAGAAATCTTTCCGCATTTTGGTTTTAACAAACAAGCCCTGAATTCTCATTTGGGTGGTAATTAATTACATTAAGGCTTTAATTAATGAACAGAAATCTCAGTTGGAGGCCAGAGCCCTGAGATTTTGAGTGAATGCTTTAATCAGAGGCAAAGTGGATCATAGTGAGAAAGAGCAGTGTTTACTAATGGGAACTGGAAAAAAGCTCTCACTTCACAAGCAATCTGTACCAACTCCATCCTGAATTCTTTCATATAAACCATCACGGATTAGAAAAATACTGACTTGACTGTGCTTCCAAAATGAATACAAAACAAGTACAACTAATGCCGGGCACACAATGTGTGATTTACGATTGTTGCTTGTCAGACTGTACGAACATTATCCTCATGTCACACTGTAGGATCTCAGCTGTCATTAATGTCAGACTGTACGACAGTCAAGACGCGTTAAAAACGGACCTGCGCAAGAAACACCAACCCATGACACGTTCAGTGAAGATGAGCTGCATTACACACAGGAATTAAATGGTGCCCACTGCCCACCGGTGCGTGTCCACTGGGCCGGAGCAGCTAGTGTGAAGCTCAACTTCTATATAAATGAATTAAAAGAGCTCGCTTTGCTCCGCTCCATACGCACCATAACAACAAAAAGTCCAGTGTTAATTTTGATCATGGCTTGTCTTGAAAAACGAACATAATTAGTCGTTCGTCGTAGGAGAAGTCACATTGCAGGACTGTGCGCCAAATCTTCTGACACTGCCAGAATTTCAAAAGAGGTAAAATTTGATTGCAACGGTCATTAATCGGCTGTCGGTGATCATGTCAATCTAATGACCAAAGACTTCAGATTTTAGCCTATAGGATCAGAGGAATCTTTTAGGATCAGAGGATCTTTTAGAATTTGTCTCAGATGGCCAAATCATGGCCAAAATCGTACAGTGTGCACCTGGCTTAACTAGTGGTTAGAACCTCCCTTTTCTCCCCATAATATCCCAGTGCTGGGTAGATTACTTAAAAATTGTAGTCCGTTACTGATTGCAGATTACATGATGAAAACTGTAGTTAGTAATGTAATCTAGGTTACTCATTTTAGGTAATATATTCTGACTACTTTTTAAATTACTTTAGGATTACTTTTACCTAACTTGTTTTAAACTTACCATTAAATGTACCATATTGATATTTAAAAAAAAAAACATTACATTACATTATGTCAACAGCATGAAGTGCATTAAACATTACATTACACAAGGGTTTTCCTAACTGGGGTTAATGTAAGAACTGCAGTGGGTTTGTGAGTTGCTAAAATGCTAATAATTAATTCAGTCATTAAAATGTAAAATAAAAATAAATTATTTTAAAACAAAAACAATCCAAATAAAACACTTGAACACTGTGTGAGAAATGAACAGAAATTGTAAGTTACTATTCACAGAAAAATGTTCCCTTAAAATCTAATTTGCATATTTATGAGTCGATGTAATATACAGTACAAACTACTTATAATGCTTTTTTGTATAATTTTGTATAATGAAGAGAGCTGAACTGGATGATGACGACACTGAATCATTCTTTTTTCACAATTTTCAAAACTTGTCACATTTTTCAGTTTAAGAATTATATATATTGTGGCGAGTATCCCGAGTCCAGATTAGCGTCGCCCTGGAAACGCCGCTGCCACACTGATCAACGACGCACAACACCTGTGCGCGATGAGTGGCGCACCTGGAGCTCGTTCCCGCTGGCCTTAAAAGCCAGGAGAAGAGACACCAGCGGAAAGGCACCCCGGAGCTCCAGGCGACATTAATGCTTGTTTCTCCTTGTTCACAGACTCCGAAGGCACCCTGGGAGAGGGATCTGCACCACGGCACTTCACCCCACGAGCACCACGCTGA
>NW_015548473.1:131362-148018 GCF_001515605.1 Sinocyclocheilus anshuiensis
AGCATTTAAATCTGTAAAGGGTCTACTTTTATTTGTGTACACTCACAATATCAACAAAACATTGTGCTTTTGCAAAATAAAGAAAATAAACAGGGTGTGCTTTTAGCCGTCTCATTCTCTGCGCATATCTGTTTGAAACGCGTCACTAAAATTAACTGAAACTCAGCGAATATTTGACACACACACATGAGAGATATATCTATAGAAAGCTTGACATGTCTACTTTTAAACGAAGTAAGTCATGCCAAAAACAAATATTATGTGACAAAGTAATCAGTATGAAACCAACGCGGTGTCAAGTCTTGGCCGTCTGCCTTCATTATCTCTAATTAGATCACGCCCACGCGCCGATCGCGCTTTTGATATTACAATCGTCCACGTGAGACGCGCGCATGTAAACGCCTACATCACAGCAAACAAAGCAGCGAGACTTTTCCTCAAGTTCATCTCGGCTACTTCATTTCTGGAAGAAGACGCGCTGAGAGGAATAAGACAGAAAGAGCTTTGGATTTTCCTCAGAAGAACGCGCTGGCTTGATATCCAGTGGAGAATATCATTTACACTAGTAAGTCTTTTTTTATTAGCCTACTTGCATTAGTTGTTATTGTGTTACTGTGACATAACTTGTACATATTTTACTAGTTAGACTTTTTCCAAACCATGATTCCTGACTAAATGTATAATCAAGTGAAACATTATGAAGATTCATTCACTGCATCTAATGTCTCAAGGTGACAAGGTGATTTTTGGAGTTTGACAGCGTCATTCACTTTTATTATATGAAAACAGCAGTAATATTCTTTTTCCATGTTTCATGGAAGAAAGATATACATACTCAGAATGGCATGAGGGAGAGAAAATGACAAAACAACTCGGTGAACAATTCTTTTAAATAAAAAATTAAGTTTTATTAGAAGATATATTTGCAATATGGGCATAACCTAACAAGCACAAACCCACACACAAATCCACGCTCAAAACCAACTCCACACAGTCGGATTCTAACGTGTCAATGTGATGTCGTTACAGTCTCATCACGTTTTACACAAATGAGAAAGCCATGAAGAATGCGCAGAGAAAATAAATTAGCAGGAGTGGTACTTGAGATTCAGAGGCGTGTTCAGCATTGTTTCCAACACAAAAGCATGAATAAGGTACACACTTCTGATAAGAAATAACTACTGCTAAACTAGCCTTAAAACGTCTCTCGCACTACTGTAAGAAACTACTCACTCATCTGTTTCAGGAGTGGAGAGACTGCACCTCTGAAAATAAGCAAACAAGGGTAAGCAGAGGAAGGCAAGAAAAATCCATCAGCTATTCCAACAGCAGGGAAGATTCATCTCCATCGTGCAGTAAAGAAGCACACGTGTGTACGTAAACACACACTCACAGAGGAGTAACATATGGGAGCAGGCTCAGAGAGTGCGACTGAGCAGATGTGGATTTGATGGCGTTCGGTGGCTCAGTCTGGTGAAACCCAGAGGCTGTGTGGTGGTGTTATATCCATGTCAGCAAGATGAGCTGCTGCAATATGCCCCAAGTCAAACACGAACTCTGGACATATTGAGTGAAAATACGCTCACATCTTCAGGCCCCTGCTCTATTCGATTACAACAATGTGCATACCTAGCTCTTATTAGTGCTAATTTTGAACTTTAAGCATTATGCTGGAGTATCTGCCCATCTATCTATCCATCCATATAGTATCTATTCATCCATCTCTCCATCCATCCATATTCTAAAAGTGGTATCATTCAATTGTTACCTTAAAGATCTAGTAACCCATTAATTCAGTGATATTAAGTAGCAATTTTTACATTAATAATATCAGTTAACTTACATGGTATCTATCAGTGGTGTGAAGCGGTATTCTGAAATGAGGAGGCAAATACCTTTTTTTTGTAATGTACCAGTTATACTTAATATCGTCACATTTTCCTATTTAAAATTACTATGAAAAAAAAAAGAAAGAAACCAAATACAAATCTATTGTTTTGTCAACTAGATGAGCCCCAGAGACAGATCCCCTGCGAAGACCTCGTCACCAGACCACGGGATCCAGACAAGTCCTCTGCACAATCTGACCGGTGTTGCAGCCCGGAATTAAACAACGCCATGCTGGTTTCGTATGGCCAGAGGAGAACTGCAGGGCCGTGCACAGACATTTTGAGGGGCAGTGAATGAAATGACTGGGTTGGGGCAGTTATTGCTCAGCCATATACAGTATGTATATGTATAAGCAGCCTATATGTATATGTGTATATGTATATATATATGTATATATGTATGTGTATATATATATATGTATATATATAAATGTATATATGTATTAGGTTCCTTGCCACTGTCACCTTTGTCTTGCTTAGTTGGGGACGCTTGACTGATTGCACAGACACTATTGGAAGAGAGCAGAACTGGATGATGACATCACTGAATCATCAATGGATTGACTTTAGCTGGAAAAATGACTCATTTTTATTGTCCTCTTGCATTATTGACAAACTATTTTCTTGTTTAACACTGTAAAGCTGCTTTGACACAATCGGTATTGAATAAAGCGCTATACAAATAAAGGTGACTTGACTTGACTTTTACAATAACAATGTAATAGTGTTTTTTACATTGCAAGTTAGTGCTTTTACAAGCATCTTTACATGTATTCCAAAATAATACCTTAAGGCAGAAACAACATAAACTATACATTTTATTTTATTTTTAAACTGATGTTTAGCTGTTCTTTTTAATAGTCAACTTATTTTCAGATCATCAAAGGTTGGTGAACACTGGTCACAGACAACTTTAATTTCACCAAGCTGACTGCTCACTAAAAAATGCCACAGATCATATTTTCAGGCCATTTCAAGTTTTAATTTGAGGTGACAGTTTTTTGGTTTACTTACTTTTTATTTATTCTTCCCATAAACTCCATCATTTTGTTCATTCAGACTGATTTGTGAACACGGAACATGCACAAAAACAAGACGCAAGATTTATCGCATGAACCAATCATAACCAATCACATGCAATCACAGCACGATGGAGGCAGAATTTCCATTTTAAATGACCCCCCACCAAACCCACCGCACACTTTAGGGGGTCTGTTAGACCGCAATGGGCTCAGGGGAGGCAAGAGACGCAGCCTCCCGCTGTAACTTTACCCGTTGGTGTATGGGTAAAGTTTGTATATTTCCCATGTTACAAAAACAGCATTCTTCCATCTTAGAAACATTACCAATCTGGAATAGCCTTCCTGATAATGGTCGGCATTCAGACACTCTCTCTGAGAGACACATCTCTTTGGCGAAGCATTCAAATAATGCATCTCATAATCTTGTACAGCAGTTATATATCTGATCAAATGTACATTAGCTTGGGTTGAACAAATTATTTTGCTTGGTTGGAAAAGCAGCTACGCTAATTATGTCTATATTTGCTTCTCTGTTTCTGCCACTAGGAATTACACAAGCTTCAGTCTGGATCCAGCCCTTACAAAGACCTGAGATGACCGAACACCTGAGAAGAGATGATGCCAAGCCCTCAGAGGACCTCAGATGATGCCAACCCTGAAACAACATAAACTACCAAATTTTGCTACAAGTTTGATTGCAACATATAATCATTGCTGTTAATAGTGTTCATCGTCTGTTTAATTACGTCATTAACTGAATTTTACCATACATTTCTGACATATGTACATCAATTTGAGCGTCACCACTGATAAGCTACTACTAAATATATTGTAGAAACTTAATTTTCTGTAAAGCTGCTTTGCAACGATTTGTATCGTGAAAAGCGCTATACAAATAAACTTAAATTGAAAAATTGAATTGGTGCCACTATTGGACAATGTTTCTGTGATTTATACACTTTTTAATGTCACATTTTGTAATATTTGTGTTTTCATAAATGTATGTATGTATCTATATATCTATAATGTAAAAGGTAGGAAGCTGAACTTTAAGCTTAACATCTCTATATAGTTTCAAGCATCTGTCTAGATCACAGTCAACCCAAATTGTGACCTCAGTGTTCATGTCAGCTCATTAGTGCACTCCCATTAGTTCCTCCTAAATATTTAATATCAGACCCACTTTAACTAGAAGCAGAGGAAACTAACAAAGTGGGTTCTTCTCTGAGCTGGGTCCTACAGTATAACTAAATGAGTAGTGGTCTAAACTTTTCTTCTTGCATTGAACTTTCAAGCAGGACCACTTGTGGCTTGTTCTGGTATTTTTATTTCTTCCTTTCTATCTTGATTCTCTTCTTACCCATCATGAGGGAATGGCAGTTTAAAAGCATGAGATTATCAGTGTGAAAAAAATATGCTATGTTAATTGACAGTCTCAATAGACAGAGCTTACAAAGGTAGATACACCTGGACCCGCAAGGCAAACACAGAGCTCAGCATTCTCCTCTCTTTAATGTATTTATTGAGTTAAAAGGAAGAATAACAGGGATATAGGTTGAGTTTAACACATGATCAGCAAAGAAAGCCACACACACAAAATAGTGTCCACAATTGACTGGTTCTGTTAGAGGCAAGGACAACAGGGGAAAATAATGTGGTAGCAGTTAGGATAATAAAATATGCTTAACAACTTTATCAAAATAAGAGGGGACAATGCTTCCCATATCTTTACATTAAAAAAAGTAATTAATTAATTAATTTGAAAAAACATTAATTAAAGAAAACTAACACACACTATTACAATTTTAGCAAAATCTCAAAATGAATATCCATTCACAATGTACATTATACTGTAATTCTAAAAGTAGCATTTAAAACAATTTTTTTTTATTTGTTTAGACAAAAAAGTCCATCTCTGTCCAAAGTAAATTGCAGCTCCTAAAGCAAAACCAACTGATTCATTGCCTTGGTAACAACACATTTCCTGGCTTAGCCTGGCACCATGCACATCTCATTCACACTTCCTCCTCCTAACTAACTCTTATTCACCTTACCATTGACAACCTTCCAATTTCCACCAGACTTTCTCTCGCACATTTGACACCTGCTAATCTCACCGTATCACTGCTCCCACCCTTTCTGTGCTGTTTTGATCCGTTATAACAGCAAAGCTTCCTGTGGCTCACTAACAAGCACCCTCCTGCTCTTAAAGATCACGAGTGCTCCAATTTATTTCTGCCATTGCACATCTTTCATCACTGATATCTCAAGCAACGATCCTACCAGTGGCCTTTCTCTCTGCATCGACCACTTTCCACTTTTTGTCGTCTTCTTCCTCGGTCCAGCCTAGTTCACTAACAAGTGCCTTACCCTTGCCAGACTCTCGCACCCTCGGGTAACCACTTCCCTCATTCCCTGTGGCCGTGTGACCCTTCCCTTCTTCTCTACGCTGGCAGCACAAAGCGCTAACAGGTGCCCTACCCGGCTAATTAACAGTGCACGTTCTCGAGTGGCTTTGGGACAGCTCATTTGCACACGATGGGAACCCTTTCTAATTGCATTTTCAGCATGCTGATTAAAACCAAGCCATAAATCACTTACTGCAGCTGACTTTGAATTGAGCCATCAGGCTTGGCAATGTGAAAACAACGCTAGTTTTCCACCCAGTATGGCGTCTGTCACAGCCACACAGACACAAATCCAGCACTCAGGCTCTGTTGTAGAGTTTTGTAGAGCTGGGTCTTTGAGATTCTACTACATTATAGAAAGCAAATATCACCTTGTTGCTCACTTTGTAGATTTCATTAAAGAGGGATCTACTGGCATTGATTCAGCTGAGGCATTTGCACTCATGGAGATAAAGAGAAGGGAAAAGCGAGAGAGAATGGACAGGAAGGAAAAAAACTGCCATCAGATACCTCTTACTCTTTACACAGCCTGCGTAATGAACCAGGTCTGTCCAGATCCATTGTTAATGAGGAGAAATCCCTGGTGCCAAAGTTCCAGTCTGTACAGACACACACAAGCACACTGCACAAGCATATAATGGCCATCCACACTTATTAATTTAAAACCATGGGTGTCACATCCTATGAGAAGTAATTTACTGGCATGTCATTACAATATCAGACAGATCAGCTCTGCATTTGCTCAAATCTTCGAACGTGACTTTTTTAACTTTACCATGGCAATAAACATAAACTGCTAAAACTGGAACATCAACAATTAATCAATAAAATTAAAGGGGTCATATGATGTTGCTAAAAAGAACATTATTGCCGGAGGCCTAGAGTGAGGAACGGCCGGCAGCCTATAGTGAGCAGCGGTGGGCGGGCTTGAGAATGGCGCAGACGGCGGATTCGACGAAGGAGCGGCCGGCGGTCTTGCGGCAACCACATGTGACGACCCCGGGCTGGACTCCGCTTGCAAAAACGCACCCAATCATATAAATGATCATTTATAAGCACAAAGTGGCTATTTTTACAAGTTCTCTTTCATGAGCTGTGGCCACAATTGAAGCTGGGTAAAAATGTTTGTCCAAATAATCATCATTAGAACGATCAGGGGTGCATTTCCCAAAAGGATCATTAGCAACTATGGTCGCAAGTTCCGTCGTTACCAACATAGTTCAACGATTCGGTGTTTCCCGAAACCATAGTTCAAACGAACATTTGCAAACAGCGTCGCAAACTTACGTGGTAGGAACTACAGCTCTCGACCTGTGGTTAGAAGCATAGTTTCTTGTTAGTAAGACATATGGACTTAAATAAATTATGCTTATGCACAATAAGCAAGCTAACATGCAGTAAAATCTATATCTTCCATTCTATTTAAATATATATACATTTTAATCAATACATTTTAGCACGTCCTCAATAAGTGCGTTTTTGAAGAGTGCGCAAATAAAGCAAAATGACAGGGAACAAAACATAGTAAATTAGTCATCAGGTGCCATGTTCAATACAGCAGCATCTCAGAGATCTCGAATCAATTAATTAGCAGAAGTTATTACTCCACCACATGCGTGTGACGTCATTAACAACGGCCCTAAATTGTTAAACTAATGTGGTTCAAACGATGGAGATCCGACCATGTTCGGGAAACAGTCGTGACTGGCTAGTTAGTTTCCACAACAATGCATCATACTGTGGTGGTTAATCAGTGAGTTACGTCATTGTACAGGAAACGCACCCCAGGATAGCGATTCTTAAAATCCAAAAAACTCGTAACATCAAATGACGCAACCAGAGTAGCCTGATTCTCAAAACAAATTATTCTTATTAGACAATTCAAACAGAGTTATCATTTTGAATCAGTCAGAAACACTGCCCTTGCCTTGTATAAATTATAGCATTGGTAAGATATAATTTCTTTCATATTTAAGAAAAATGGAAATATAAAAATGAAATATACCCAAATCAAATTAGAAACAAATCAAGAGCTTGGGACTCACAAACAAAGTGAATCAGATGTCAATAAGTATCATTAACCAGCCCTACAGGCTCAATCATTCTTTTCAGTTAAATAAAGTCAGCGGTTGAAACTCTGCTATTGGTTGTTGGATGCTTTTCGATTTCAACGTGAAGGCTCCAGATTCCAAAATTTGCCCAATTATATACATATGCATAAATTTTAATAAACCAAAATCAGTTAAAATCAAAAGCAGGACCATATTTTATTGCACTTTGTAGTGTAGGCTTGCTGTGATAGTCGGTGTTGAAGCAACACCGTCAACACCGACTATCACATCAAGCCTACACTGTAGGCAAAGATTTATAATCAATATAATGATTCCATATCTCAAGTTTAGCATTTCCACACATCACACTGCAAATAATAGTGTGAAAACGATTACCAAAAGCTGTTAAAGTAGCATCATAATACAACACTGAGAAACCAGTGAGAATCAAAGCCACTGCCAAAAAACACCCATCAGATAAACATCGTCAAGCTCTCCGTAACACATTCAGAAACACATTTAACATTACGAAAAGCAGCCCTATTCCCACAGACACACTGATTTGTGGCTACATTAATCTTTAAAGCAACAACTGTCACATGATGTGACTTATCTGTGCTTTAAATAATGATCCTCCGTGTGCAGCACTGCACAGACAGTGGCTAGCCATGAAAGCTTTCATCACTGTGATGAAATGTTCTTCGGTTGTACTGTGGCAGCAGGGCCAAACAGAGCTTTAATCATTCATTTACTTTTCTCTGAAAATACATATCATATTTACTCCTTAAAAGCAGCTATCGATGTTGGTCTCACATGTCGCTGCCGCAGTTCTTGAATTCAGGGCCACGCAAAATATGTTTAGGGGTCACTTTCCAATGTCAAACTGCATTAGCACTGAAGGCGCACACAGACCTGACTCTGGTTATAATTACATGGAGAGTTTGAGGGATCAAATAGAAGCTAAATATATTCTATTTCACAGTGACTTCAGGGAAGTACTGTATATATTTTTATATGAAGTAACCTATAGAGTGTGACTGAATCGGAGTCAAGCTTTTCCAACAATACACATCATTCACAGCAACCCTGGCTGTATTACGCTTAGCAGTAATGGTCGGTTGCAGGTTGATGTGGGAGCGGTTAAAAATCCTCCCAGCGGTCCTCATTATTGCCATTGTTTGGAGCCATAATCCATAGCAGCCCAGAACAGTGTCCCAAGCTAGCTTGAGCTCATTGTACAAGTTTTCAGGAGACGTATTTTCATAACTCACACATTCTTTTCATTCAATTCTGCTGGTCTTTCTCCCTCTATCACTCACTCGCTGTTCCAGGAGATAGACTGGCACCTGTTAAAAAGGTTAAGCTGTGCTTTTGAGTTTCAGGGGGATAATGCAAGCTGATTGCTGAACACACTTACCACAATGCCATTCTATTGCAGAAAATTAATCCTAACACTACAGGTTCAAAGCAGACATTGGAGGCCAGGTTTATTTAATACATATTTTTTTATAATGTGCTTAAATGTCTGCACAAAACACTACAGAAGAAAAATACAGCACACTGATTCACCATATCTTTTGAGCTTTTTACCATTTTTCAACATCTTTTGCCTTCACTGCTTAATTTTAAATGGTCCTGTGGTTTGACAAAGTACTTTTTAAAAGTACAAAATGTTCCATGTAGTTTCTCAAATAACATGAACTCATAAAAGCTTTGAATTAGCATTAAAAGAATTAAAATACTTCACGTCACACCTCGGGTTATCTAAACTTCCCAGATGTATTTCAATATCTAACCATTTGTATCATCATTTTTTTTACTTTCATTTACCACAGAAACTGTAAAACTGAGACATTTTTACCCAAAAACAGGTCCACCGAAGTCCATTATCTCCCAAAGAGAATGACATATCTTTTCTTCTATGTTGCCATGTACATCCGAGTAAAACAGATTATTGAAAAAGAGAGGAAAAAAAAAACTATGTAGGGCGGGGACTTGGTTGATAATTGGATAGAGGTAGAACTGAATGCAAGCTTGCAGTCGATTGTAACAAAGGGGCGGGGTTTAAGTGGACAAAATAACTGGAGACGTCAGGTAAAATCTGATGTTTCACTGGAAAATTGAATCATGACTTTTTTTTTTTTTAAAGACAAACATAAATTGTTCACAACAAAATCAGTAAGATGCATTTAGAAAACAGGGTGAATTTCCTTTTCATGTCAACTTTAAAGAGCATTGAAAACAGATCACATCGACTTTCAAAACAAACATTTTCTCCTCAAACTTGTCTTTAGTCATAAACCTGCTAATGACTGCTGGTTGTTTGAATTGGTATAATTGTCACATAGTGTAACACTCTCGTAATAGTTAAGGATATGGATATATGAGACCTAAGACTTACAGCCTTGCACGGCCTATGCTCATTTTTTATTCTCTAACTTTTTATGGTCTCAATTCATCACTGTCCTCTAATCTAAATGTGGTGTACACTTGTGAAGAGGGTGTTTGCTGCCAGCACTGCGCCGCTGGAAAAAAAACAAAACAAAAAAAACCTGTAGATGGCTCTCCAGAGTCTCTTTACTCTCGTATCTGACCACTAGAACCAATTATCTCCAAAATGTCCAAGTCTGAGAACCAAGCCATTTCTTAAACGCATTGGTGGTCTTAGATTCAGACTCACTCAATGTTACAGATGTAGAAACCATTGATCAAAGCACAATAGTGGTCTTTTTTCCCACATGTCCATAAAGCTAGATCATCAAACGATCACTGGCTTACCAGATCAATATGGCTGCAATCTTGCACCTGCAAAGAAACGGACTGAAATACCATATTTCATAAGTTCACTACATCTGAATATTTAAACAGAAGCAAACTGTTTAAAAAGAGGTGCAAGTTTGAGTTTATTTCAACAACTAGTGGCTTGACTTGTCATTTTGTGTAAAATAACATTCATACAGTAAACAATAAAATTGATCTAAATAATGAAGAGAGCAAAAGATCAACCATGTTGTATGTTTAAACCATCATAGCCATGCTAGAAAGTTGCATAAGATGAAAGTACAACTAGTTTTACTAGGTTGGAGTACGGGTAGTTATCTATAAAACAATCGAGAGAGAACACCCATTCAAATTAGCATAATTTCACTAACAGTGAAATTGCACTCTATAATATGGAGCGGCATGCTGACTCTAAATACTTTTTAAATAGATTTTCATATAGAACTGCCACGGGGGGGCAATTCCATTTCCATACGAGCTTGTGTGGCACTCTATTCACTCAATTAATCGCATAATATGATCAATTTCCGCACCAAGAGAAGTCACACACACCATCGTGTTCTTATAAGAACAGCTTAGTGTTTTAGCTTTTTTATAGCAAACTCCAAGCTCTGTTACATAGTGTAAAAACAGAAAACATGGCGGGAAAAACGTAAAGAAAAATGGCAGCATTTTTGCTGCATCTCATACCCTGAACCACAGGAGGGCTAAGATTAAGACTGTAATTTTACAGGTCTGCCCAGAGCTGGTGATATACAATACTGCAGAACCCGGTCATTGTCTTTGAGAGTGAATGCAAAGAAAAGAGGATTCCTATAATTAGAATAACCAGCAGGAATCCCCAATAGTCATTCTGTTATTGACAGTTTACAAATATCACAAGATCTATTAATGTATATATCTATTAATTTATATTCAGGCTTTCCTTGTCCAGATGTCAGAATGCACTAAATGTTTCATTGTATTCTAAATGGACAAGAATAATTATACAACAATTTTAAATAAAAAAAAAATAAAATAAAAGGTAGGAGTTGGTAGGTTTTCTAAGGCAGGTTAAAGTTAAGGTTAAACGGTCAAAGTTAACTGTGAAACTGCTTTAGTACAATATATATATATTAATACAAATGAATTTAAAATGTTTCTATTTAATTTTATACATCTAACATTACTCTAAAGGAAAAAGATGCACCTAATACACATTTAATTTATAGTTTCCAGATTAGAAAAAAAAAGTAAATATGATTTAAATACATGAAAATACAGCACTAGAAATATACAGCACTAGAAATTTTTTTTTTATTTTTTATTTTACTTATTTTTATACATTACAATATATACTACCTGTCAAAAGATTGTGGTCTTAAAGAATTTTAATGATTTTAATTTTATTGTGTTGAAAGAAATCTCTCTTATGCTTATAAAGGATGGATAAATTTGATCAAAAGTACAGTAAAAACAAGCATAATGTAGCAGTGAACACTGTCACACTTACATGAGAAAAGTTAACATGAACTTGTTGATAACTCAAATGCACCATGATTCATATGGTTAAGTCACTGAAAGGCTCCTTTTTTTTTTTACTTTCGTTGACTTTGATTGTGTTTGTATTTATCTAATGATGTTTTCTATCCCCTAATATTACCCTTCACAGAAAGCTACCTGCATTTTTAAGCTTTCATTAAGATATTAATTAGTATGTATTCTGTTTTCCTCATGGAGGCCATGGTGAATTCAGGTTTTACTATACATTTGCGATAGAGCTGCACGATTAATCGAACACGATTAATCGCGATTGTCATGCACATTTTGTCAGTAAAGCCGGTTCTGTGATTAGTAGTAAATCTCCATCACCTGCTTTCAGATGGAGCAGCATTTACTACACAGAGCCGTAGTTCTCTGACAAGCTATGCAAAATCGCGTTCATAATCGCAGACGATATAATCGTAGAATTATGAAATCGACGAAATCATTTGCGATAATGACAGCTGTTTGAGTATCTTCTAGTGATGGAAATTTTGATTCTTTCAAGAGATTCGTTCATTTTCAGTTCGTTCACCAAAATGATTCGTTCAGATTCGTTCACTGATTTGTTTAGTGACCATTTCTTCATATTACATAAATATGCCAGCAGGTGGCGAAAAAGAGTGTCTTATGTGTTGTGTCTTAAGTCAACGAACGTATTCACTTGTTACAAAAACTGATTTGGCTTTATTAAAATGTGTGCATAATCAACTCATTAAATAAATAAAGTCTAAATAAGTTGTTCATATGACCAAAGCACCAGGTTTTCTTGCATAATTAACATTTTTATTGTTTGGTCAGACAATTACACATTCATAAATCAGGGATTAAAGGTGGAGTTATGTTCTGTATGCTAAATATGAATATATAAACAAGCGCATGTGCACAGTACTTATAACTGCGCTTTGTATCTGCTTTCTGCTGATTGCTGATCGAGATTGACATGCTAAATGGGCGACTGACCAGGTACACTCTCATTCATTTCGTTCACCAACGAGATATGTACCAGTTCGGTCATTTCGTTCACGAACAAGATATGTACCAGTTCGGTCATTTCATTCACAAACGAGATGTAGCAGTTTATTCAACTCGTTCACGAACGAGATGTAGCAGTTCATTCTACTCGTTCACGAATGACATGTACGTACCAGTTCGGTCATTTCGTTCATGAATGAGAAGATCTCACGATCTCGTTCAGACTCAAAAGAAACTCGTTCAGTGAAGGGCGTATTCGTTCACTACATTCAACAAATCACATGCTCCGTCACATCTCACGAGAACGATTTGTTCACCTAAAAGATTCGTTCAAAAAGAACGATTCGTTCACGAATCATCACATCACTAGTATCTTCTCAGTGAACTACGGCTCTGAGTAGTAAATGCTGCTCCATCTGAGAGCACGTGAAAATACCACATTTAATAACATGTTTTTACTCCAAACTCACTTCATAACGTCAGTCGAGTGTTTGAAATAAATCCTTCTGTGAGATTTCTTCTTCGGGGCATATTTGGATTTTCAGCGCCCTCTGGCCTTCGGATGGAGATTTACTACTGATCACAGAACTGTGCTTCACTGAAAGATACGCATGACAATCGTAGCTTCTGCCTAATCGCGATTTATTGCCTTTGCGATTTAATTTCGATTAATTGTGCAGCCCTAATTTGCGAGTACATTTCGTCCCCACAATGTAGGCAAAACCTGATCTACACACACACTTTCATTACACTCATTTAAAATCCCACAGAAATACCCTCAGAGAGGATGTTATGGCATTCTAATCAAACCACTACACATTCACACACACATACGGCGTACAATTCCAAGGCATAAATCTATTAATGCTCCACTGTTACCATTCATTGGGAGATTTGGAGGAATCCATTCATTATAGCACTTAACACCTCGAAGGACTATGTCCACTGAGACCAGCACTGCACACAATTTATACAAAGATCTGAGAGCCAAGAGCTAGAGTACTAACGGATATCAGCACAGCAAATTGCTCTCCCTCTCTGAAGACAATCCAACAATCCTGCAAACAAAAAAAGCAAGGCAAAAGAAAGTACAGCCTTTTTTGAGACTATCGGAAGTTGGGGGCCAGCTATAAAAAAGGCCCCATAGATTTTAGCAACAGCCCTGGAGGTGCACCATCCAAGCGGCAGGTGTTGCGCAGTGATGTAATTCATGAGAGAACACCAAGCTAAATTACAGTTTAACTGATATCACACGCTCACTCTAACAAGCCTATATCATCAAGGGATTTCACTGATGATAAACTGATGAACAAGCCAAGGTTCACTGCAACTGTCAGTCACAAAAAAAACTGTTTAAGACAACAAGAGAGGCACTAATTAACAAAGGCTTCTCAGTGGGATGTGGTTATTCTAGAAGAGTGACATCATAGTGTGACTGCTTGTGAGGTGGCTCATGTTAAAAGCTTCTTAGTGTAGATTCTTAATGTATTCTTAATAAAATTCTTAATAAATAAAGTATACATATCTGACACAACCTTGCTCGGGGCAAAAAAATATTAATTGATTCAAAACTAGCAGTGAAGATTTTAATTAGTGTCAGTAATGTGAATCTTTTGACTGAAAAAAGATTCATTCGGTGGCCCATTCTGCAGGTTGGTGGAGGCAAGCTAAGTGTCTTTTTATGTCATGAATGAGTCATTGGATCATTCAAGGTTTGTTCACACTGACAGTGATTGGTAGTGACACAGCAACTGGAGGTTATTCATTTTCAAAGAGAGTTACACGAGTGGCATGAGTCAATTTTTGCAAAAGAGCAGCAACAGATCTGACGACTAACGGTGGGAGCCATAATTCATTTTTACAGCATTCTTAATTCTGATAAACTGCCTCTTGTTGAGTCTGTCAGCAAATATTCAAATGAGATGATTCATTCATTCATTGCATTCAAGAACATCATATCCCAGTTCATTCATGAACGAGATGTTCCTTTAACAAGTCCAACCACTAGTTGCTAGACTTGCTAGTTCAAAGGATGCACTAAAGCGCTATTTGCTTGTTCTGTAGACAGTTTAAGGTAGGTAAGCAGTCAAGCTCTTCAAATGGGATTTGAGAAAGATTCGTTAACGAAACCACCACTTTTAACAAAACACAAATGCTGCCCACAAGTGCACCTGAAAAGTAGCCTATCACGGAATTCAGTTTTGTAGCATTTTGGTTATATATTTAACATGTATGTTTATATGATTTTCATTTTAATCACTTCAACAAATTGCATTTGTTGCATTGCAGTTGTTCAAGTTATTTAATACGTGGCGCTTTGGTATTATCAAAATTCAGCATAATTTTTCTTTTTAAATAATAATAATAACTTTGTAAAATCATCATTCACAACAGACTTGTTTGGCGCCATGTTTCACATCGACACGCCTTTCCAATGTCACAACTCCGTAACTCCGGTTTCATCTACAATCCGAATTGTTTTGAATCCGAATTTCCCTATGTGTAAACACGTTCACTTGAAAGTCGCAAAAGTGTTCATTTTAGGTTATGTTGGACCTGCATTTCAACACCCTTAAGCCAATTACTGGACTAACTAACTAACTAACTAACTAACTAAACAAAATCAATCGATTACACCTCAGTCATAGCTACTAAATAAATATGGGATCTCCTCCAAACAATGCAAGACGCTTTATGACCATTTTAGTTCTTACTGTGAAAACTCTAGTGGCTAATTCCAAGTTCCATTTTAAAATGTACTCACATCGATGGTGCTTGTTGATGGTAGTCGCGCTTTCTAAATGGGTTAATATGTAGAGCTCTACCCCCACCTGCCGTCGCGTGAGAAGTAACAGCCTCTACGATATATCCGCACTTCACAAGACTGGGAGCTGATGTTCAAATTCAAAGCCGCACTTGAGACACTGGAGCCGTGTTTTAAACGACATACATCCACTGATGTGTGTTTATGATTAACATCTGCACAAATTCCCCATAATGCCACCTTAATTTTGGTTATTTCAAGAAAATACTCTGCTTCATGTACTATAAATGAATCACTTTTAATGAAATCATTAATATTAAAAACAACAACAACAACAAACAAAAATAAATAAATCAAAATCTCGTGTGTATGTGTATCCTTCATGTACTTCTATCATTCATGTACTTCTGTATATATCTACATTATAGAAATACATACAAAACCAGTCATTTTTACTTTTTTCTCACGTAAATTAGGATACAAACGTATATGTAAATGCAAAAAGTTGCTTTTTGTCTGAGATTACGATCAAATGCAATCGATCTTAATCTTGTAAACGCTAGATCTCCTCCAGACCACCTCGAGAACCGCTTGCAAGAGTCTATAACAAGTGCAAACAGAGAGGCTTTGCACTGTTAATAAAAGGTAAGTTTAATTTATCCAAAGGAATGTTTTCTCCAAAGGGACGTGCCCAAACTGCAAAGCAGCACACAACAAATCCGCCCCACACGTCCCCCTCATTCAGATAGACCCCTTCAGTGCAATCCTGGCTCAGAGCAAGTCTATTTTCTCACACTTCTCATTTTCATGCTCACAATAACGCGCCCATACCTTGACTGCCACTGACGAGCAATCCGAGGAAACAGAGGACGGTCCGAATCATTTTTAGCAGGTCCTGATGGACAGCGGGCCAGTGCTCGGAGTGAGTTGAACGGACGCTGGACGCTGGTTCTCCCTCTCCGCGCGTGTCAGTCGCTGGCGCGCACGAGCTCGCTCAGTACTCACTCGCTCACTGTCTGCCACAGACGTGATCTGTTGAGGAGCTGGAAGCAGCTGCCTCAATGCAGTACTCCTTCAAATGCGCCGAACCAGCCCAACCTATCAGCAGCAGTGCATCGCGGCAGGTAGAAACCAATGCCCATCATCAGTTCAGTCATATTGATTCTTGAGCAGCTGCACATAAACAGTGGGGTCCTGAAGTCTGAAACCACATTAAAATCAGTATTTTTCCCCCTATTTCAACTT
>NW_015548473.1:151555-156604 GCF_001515605.1 Sinocyclocheilus anshuiensis
TATATATATATATATATATAGCCATATTTAGCAAATTTGTCCAAATAAGGACAGTTGTGACACTGATCATGCGAACTCCTTTGGACAAAAAGTCATTTGTTTTTGCTTCTAATAAAGCTCAAGGTGATATTTAGGACATCCCCATATCATTTTGCACTTTTATTCAAATTTTGTAGAAAGAAATGGCAGATCAATCAGATGTCAAAATCGCGTCGGATATAGTTTAAGTGCAACTGTTACACTAGAAATGGAAGATTCAAGTCCATCCATCCTATCAATCAATCAATCTATCTATCTATCTATCTATCTATCTATCTATCTATCTATCTATCTATCTATCTCACAAATTCCCCATAATGCCACCTTAATTTTGGTTATTTCAAGAAAATACTCTGCTTCATGTACTATAAATGAATCACTTTTAATGAAATCATTAATATTAAAAACAACAACAACAACAAACAAAAATAAATAAATCAAAATCTCGTGTGTATGTGTATCCTTCATGTACTTCTATCATTCATGTACTTCTGTATATATCTACATTATAGAAATACATACAAAACCAGTCATTTTTACTTTTTTCTCACGTAAATTAGGATACAAACGTATATGTAAATGCAAAAAGTTGCTTTTTGTCTGAGATTACGATCAAATGCAATCGATCTTAATCTTGTAAACGCTAGATCTCCTCCAGACCACCTCGAGAACCGCTTGCAAGAGTCTATAACAAGTGCAAACAGAGAGGCTTTGCACTGTTAATAAAAGGTAAGTTTAATTTATCCAAAGGAATGTTTTCTCCAAAGGGACGTGCCCAAACTGCAAAGCAGCACACAACAAATCCGCCCCACACGTCCCCCTCATTCAGATAGACCCCTTCAGTGCAATCCTGGCTCAGAGCAAGTCTATTTTCTCACACTTCTCATTTTCATGCTCACAATAACGCGCCCATACCTTGACTGCCACTGACGAGCAATCCGAGGAAACAGAGGACGGTCCGAATCATTTTTAGCAGGTCCTGATGGACAGCGGGCCAGTGCTCGGAGTGAGTTGAACGGACGCTGGACGCTGGTTCTCCCTCTCCGCGCGTGTCAGTCGCTGGCGCGCACGAGCTCGCTCACTACTCACTCGCTCACTGTCTGCCACAGACGTGATCTGTTGAGGAGCTGGAAGCAGCTGCCTCAATGCAGTACTCCTTCAAATGCGCCGAACCAGCCCAACCTATCAGCAGCAGTGCATCGCGGCAGGTAGAAACCAATGCCCATCATCAGTTCAGTCATATTGATTCTTGAGCAGCTGCACATAAACAGTGGGGTCCTGAAGTCTGAAACCACATTAAAATCAGTATTTTTCCCCCTATTTCAACTTAGTCCGTCCGTCCATTTTGTTTTTTCTTCAGTGTTTTGGTCACTGAGCCATCTCCCTTTTGGGTTGTTTATCTAATTCCAGACAGAAACATAATGTAACTTAAAACCCTCAAAAGACCTCCATCTAGTTGAGCCATTACATCAAGCTACATTCATTAACTTGTTCCCTTAAGGTCTACTTGGTGTTGGGGAAAAAATATAACGCATCTTTCAAAATGAGAAATTAGAGTGTAGAACTTTAAAAAACAATTATTTTGTGGCCCCTGTTGACAGGTGTGACTCATAACTTTGCATGGGTCAGATACTGCAATCGCTAGCTTAAACTGAAAAAAAAAAAAAAAAATTACATACAAAACAATTTAACATACTGTTTCTTGAAAATTGTGAGGGATCCAGCTGTCCGGATGAAGTTAGGTAGATCATTCCACCAGCAAGGAACGATGACTGCATTGCATTTCTCCATTTCATAATTGATTTTTTAATTTACTCATTGCATCAAGCACATACATTCACACACACACACACACAAATTGGTGGCAAGAAAAATATACGCGACTTTAAAAATACCTCCATTTCACCTTGACATAACGCATACTCCCCGCAGAGAGGATGAGATTCTGGCAGAGAGGCTTAGTGTATGTTTAGGTAAAGCATGAATATGGTTCTGTTAACAGCCAGCTTAGTGATGTGTGTTTATCTAAGGAGATGTTGCAGGCACTGTCATGGAAAAAAGCTGTTGCATTAACACAGAGAGGAGCAGAGCCATGGCAATGAGCCAGTTCATACAAATCTGGAAAGAGCAGCATTAATATAAAAAAAATCAAAACAGATGAATCCAAATTGATTTTTGTAGGCCCATCTATAATATATAGTTAGTTGAGTCCAGCAAAAATTTCAAGATCTACAGTGAACAAAATTATAAATGGAACACTTTTGTTTTTGCCCCCATTATTCATGAGCTGAACTCAAAGATCTAAGACCTTTTCTATGTACACAAAAGGCCTATTTCTCTCAAATAAGGGTGTGATTAAATTACTGTCCTTTTCCTGTTTGGATATAATAGTTACGTTCATTGGTGGTCACAAGACACCGTGGTTTCTATATGTTGTGAACGAACTTTCCAGTTCTGATACAAAGAAAGCTTTGTTGTCTCCTGATTGAATTAATTCGAAGCCTCATGATGAGTCGATTCAGTGGCATATCACAGTCCTGTTTGTGGTATTAAGAAATCCCTACGTCTAATCAGCATCTTGATATGCCACACCTGTGAGGTGGATGGATTATCTCGGCAAAGGAGAAGTGCTCACTAACACAGATTTAGACAGATTTGTGAACAATATTTGAGAGAAATAGGCCTTTTGTGTACATAGAAAAAGTCTTAGATCTTTGAGTTCAGCTCATGAAAAATGGGGGCAAAAACAATAGTGTTGCGTTTATAATTTTGTTCAGTGTAAGTACACGCTCAGCTACAAATCCCAGTAGATTAAACGCTTAGAATTTCTTAGAATACTTTTTTTTTGTCATTTATGCCACCCAAGCTGAGAAGCAGAAGTTTCTCTCCATAATGCAAATACAAATTTCTCTGACAAGTACATTTTTTATATTCTTATTTTTTTTCTTAATATTAATTTTATGATTTTTATACCAAATTCCTGATCACACTCCAATCGTGCTTTAAGGTGAAAGAATTTAGCAAAAAGAAAAGTCGTTGAGTGCAAACAATCACCTTCTACTTTGATAACAAAGGCTTATATATAGAGTTCCCAGACTGCAAGGTTTGCAGCTCAGTCTGAAATGATAAGACTCAGCTTTGACTCCGTAATAATGTCTGAAAAATGTCCTCAAGGCAGACGTCCTGCTAGATCATTCAGCTGAATAGCCATGCTCCTTTTTAGATCTAAACATTTAATATATCTCAAGTGAATCTGTTAGGCTCCTTGTCATTCGGTTTCATGGATGTTTTCTGATCTATTTAGAACATAAGGGAAAACCAGAATATGTAAAACAGAAAGATTTCTAGTAGCAATTTCAAATGGTGACTTAAAAGACAGAATGTGTTCTTTATTCATGGCTGCATGGCCCACTTCTATCGGGACACACTAATGTTGATCTCTGAAATAAATCACATTAATGCTTATGAGAGGCTCTTTTTGTTTCATGCAATCCTTCTTAATAACAATATACACCATGACAACTATTCCAATTATCTATGAACATATTTTGAATGACTTCTTTCATTTCCTGAAGGACTGATTGAAATGGACAGAGCAAAACGCATATTTGGATGTAATAGATTCAACAGTTGTTTTCCAAATGGAGTTATTATGCTTATTATGCTTAAAAGCTCCATGATGAAGAAAAAAACCTCTCAATTTCAAGCTCTTCTGCCCCTGACAGACACAACACTTTGTAACTCTCCAGATAACATCATTAATGATTATAAGTGGAACGAATACTTTGTCACAGTCAAATGCTCAGCATACAAGTCACATAAAAGAGGCTTTAAAAAGGATGATGAGACACACAGACAGTGTAGATATGAGATTAATGACTCAGGGGGAAAGAGAGGCTGCGATTGAGGGTTCCTGCATATCACAGACTAGTTCAGTGCGTTTTCTATACCTATGCCTCCCTAAAGCATAAAATCATGAAACAGAATACAGGCCATAGAAACTTCCTACATGCTGAACTATATGGCCCAAAACACAGATGTGGAAGAAAGTCAGAACGTTGGTTTAAGATCAAATGTACGTTAAGATCAACCCAGAAGTGTGTTGTCACATTATATGGTGTAGGCAGTGAGAGAGGAAAAGTTTCAAAGTCACTACATACTACAAATCATCAATGTATTTTCACATGAATTTTCATTTAACTTATGCAGTTCATGGTAATATATAAGAAAATCTATAAGTATAAATCATATAAATATAAAATAAACAATTATGTTTAATAAAAATTAAACTATAAATGATAATAATACATATAATAAAAATGTACTTCATGTCCAAAATCTATAAAATCTGACTCCTGTATCAAAACCAATTAGAAACCACTGAATTACACAATATAAAATAGATTTAAAAAATAGTGATTTAAAAGAAAAAGAAAAGTGAAAAGCACCTGACAGCACACTCTTAAGAAAAATGGTTCTAAACATTTCCAAATTAGGGTTCTTCAGCTTGTAACAATAGAATAACCATTTTTGGTGCTATACAGAACACTTCTTTATAAGGTTCCATAGAGAGCCATGCTTTGAAAGTGCTATACAGATGCATCTCAAATTAGAATGTCGTGGAAAAGTTCATTTATTTCAGTAATTCAACTCAAATTGTGAAACTCGTGTATTAAATAAATGCAATGCACACAGACTGAAGTAGTTTAAGTCTTTGGTTCTTTTAATTGAGATGATTTTGGCTCACATTTAACAAAAACCCACAAATCTCAACAAATTAGAATACTTCATAAGACCAATAAAAAACATTTTTAGTGAATTGTTGGCCTTCTGGAAAGTATGTTCATTTACTGGTAACAATAGAATAACCATTTCTGGTGCTATACAGAACACTTCTTTATAAGGTTCCATAGAGAGCCATGCTTTGAAAGTGCTATACAGGTGCATCTCAAATTAGAATGTCGTGGAAAAGTTCATTTATTTCAGTAATTCAACTCAAATTGTGAAACT
>NW_015548473.1:158256-159318 GCF_001515605.1 Sinocyclocheilus anshuiensis
CTCAACTTTCTGTTAACATGCTTGGATACAGCACTCTGTGAACAGCCAGCTTCTTTGGCAATGAATGTTTGTGGCTTACCCTCCTTGTGAAGGGTGTCAATGATTGTCTTCTGGACAACTGTCAAATCAGCAGTCTTCCCCATGATTGTGTAGCCTAGTGAACCAAACTGAGAGACCATTTTGAAGGCTCAGCCCTGGAGGCTGGTACAGGATGGAGACACAGGAGGCCTCCAGGGCAGATCAGGGAGCTCAGGCGGCCATGGCGGGACAGGCAGTCCAAGGAGTCATGGCGGATCAGGGAACTCAGGAGGCCATGGCGGATCAGGGAACTCAGGAGGCCGTGGCGGAGCAGGGAGCTCAGGAGGCCATGGCGGAGCAGGGAGCTCAGGAGGCCATGGCGGATCAGGAAACTCGGGAAGCCATGGTAGGACGGCCTCCGTGGCCTTGACCTCGCCACTCTGCCCGGCCACTACAGCTGGGAACTCAGGACGCCATGACGGGACAGCCTCCGTGGCCTTGGCCTCGCCACTCTTCCCGGCCACTACAGCTGGGAACTCAGGACGCCATGGCGGGACAGCCTCCGTGGCCTTGGCCTCGCCACTCGGCCCAGCCACTACAGCCGGGACTCTATAGCCCCCCCAAAAAAATACCTCAGGGGGAATTAAGTGTGTAGAGGCCCTCCGTGGGCATGGCGTGGGGGCTGCAGCCCACTCTTGGCTGGATTCGGGGACTGGAGCCCTCCATGGGCTAAACTCGGGAACTGGAGCCCTCCGTGGGCTAAACTCGGGAACAGGAGCCCTCCGTGCGCTAAACTTGGGGACTGGAACCCTCTCTGGGCTAAACTCAGGAACAGGAATCCTCTCTGGGCCAAACTCGGGAACAGGAACCCTCCGTGGGTTAAACTCGGGGACAGGAGCCCTCCGTAGGCTAAACTGGGACTGGAGCCCTCTCTGAGCTAAAATCGGGGACTGGAGACTGGTGCCCGCTAAACTTGGGGACTGGAGCCCTCTCTGGGCTAAACTCGAGGACTGGTGCCCTCTCTGGTCTCTGGGCGGGGACTGG
>NW_015548473.1:164811-165641 GCF_001515605.1 Sinocyclocheilus anshuiensis
TGGAGCCCTCCATGGGCTAAACTCGGGAACTGGAGCCCTCCGTGGGCTAAACTCGGGAACAGGAGCCCTCCGTGCGCTAAACTTGGGGACTGGAACCCTCTCTGGGCTAAACTCAGGAACAGGAATCCTCTCTGGGCCAAACTCGGGAACAGGAACCCTCCGTGGGTTAAACTCGGGGACAGGAGCCCTCCGTAGGCTAAACTCGGGGACTGGAACCCTCTCTGGGCTAAACTCGGGGACTGCAACCCTCTCTGGGCTAAACTCGAGGACTGGAGCCCTCTCTGGGCTAAACTCGGGGACTGGAACCCTCTCTGGGCTAAACTCGGGTTTTTCACCCTCGGGGACTGGAATCTTCTCTGGGCTAAACTCGGGGACTGGAGCCCTCACTGGGCTAAACTCGGGGACTGGAGCCCTCTCTGCTCTCTGGGCAGGGACTAGAGCCCTCTCTGGGCTAAACTCGGGGATAGGAGCCCACACTGGGCTAAATTTTAAATTTGGAGCCCTCTGTGGGCTTAACTCAGGAACAGGAGCCCTCCTTGGACTAAACTCGGGGGCTAGAACCAAGGTTATTATAGTTTAGAATTTTTAAATTCGTTTTTATTTTAATATCGTTTTCAAATTTGCTATACAATTCAGTTTAGTTTTTATTAGTTTCATTAATATTGTTGTTAGTTTTAGTTTAGTTTTTATTTTGTGAACACATTTTTATTTAGTTTTTATATAGTTTAGTTTCAGTTTTCGTTTCCGTTTTAATTAAAGGTTAGCAGAATTAACAGATCACTTCCAGAGCGCAGGCCAAAGAAAGACTTAGGCATAATTTAGCCTTAGTG
>NW_015548473.1:169038-170646 GCF_001515605.1 Sinocyclocheilus anshuiensis
GCCCTCTCTGGGCTAAACTCGGGGACTGGAGCCCTCACTGGGCTAAACTCGGGGACTGGAGCCCTCTCTGGGCTAAACTTAGGGACTAGAGCCCTCTCTGGGCTAAACTCGGGGATAGGAGCCCACACTGGGCTAAATTTGGGGACTGGGACCCTCTCTGGGCTAGACTCGGGGACTGGAGCCCTCTCTGGGCTAGACTCGGGGACTGGGACCCTCTGTGGGCTAAACTCGGGGACTAGGATGAGGACGGGGGAACAGTCTTTTTCTCCTCATCCTCCTCTTTTAATTAGAGGACATCGGCGCAGCCGGCAGGCTTGACATCGGAACGGCCGGCGGGCTGGAGAGAGAAGCGGCCGGCGGGCTTGACATCGGCCCGGCCAGCGGGCTGGTTGTGGCTCGGGCCCGGACACTCCCCAGACACCAGAAGACCCCTTCCCTCCAGCATATTCCCTTGGTGTCTGGGAGGTCCACAGGGCGATGGTAGTTGGCCCCGAGCCAGAACAGAGAATTGATGGTGGCGTCATCCAATGCCGTCGCCACGGCAAGCCCACAGAATTCCCAGGTGTACTTGAAGAAGGGGAGATCTCGGCGGGCTAAGGCGGAGAACCGAGCGGCTATTTCCATCGCTGCGGGAAGAAACAAACAGGAAACCAAAAAACTTTAAAAAAAACGGAAAACAAACAAAGGGAGAGGGGGCGCCGCTTACTGTTCTGTTTTGGTCGGGTCTTCTGTCACGGTACGTCGTTGCAGGGAAAACGCAGGAGGCACGAGTAATCATAAATCATCTTTACTGACGAAACACAGGGGAGATTCCAACATAGAAACTGGAGCAAACGCACGAACTCAACGAGTAGATTCGACAGAAAGGAAGGAACAAACAGGAACTTAAATACACAGGATAATTAACAAACACAGGTGCCAGGAATCATAATTAAACTAAACGAGAACAGGAAAAAGACCATATATGGAAAACCAGGAACAAAGACAGGGATAAAACAAGAGAAAACAAGTCCAAAACACTGACAAGTGTATTAGTAGGCCTACATGTAGATTACTGATATTAGCATTGCTAATATTATTTTTGTTTACACTTTATTTTAAGGTTAATTTCTCGTTATTAACAAACCATTAACTATGACTTTTGCCTCAGTAAACTCCTAATTTGCTGCTTATTATTAGTTCATAAGGTAGTTGTTAAGATTAGGGATGTAGCTAATAATTTTGGTAGTAGGCTACCTAGGAGAGCAAAGTCCACTAAAGGAGGTAGAGCTTTTTCACATTTGGCTCCCAAATTCTGGAATAGCCTCCCTTTTAACGTTTGGGGTTCAGACACACTCTCTCTGTTTAAATCTAGATTAAAGACATCTCTTTGGCCAAGCATTCAAATAATGCATCTCATAATCTTGTACTGCAGTTATATCTGATCAAATGCGCATTATTATTCTTTAGCTTAGGTTAAACAAATCAATTTTGCTTGGTTGGAACAGCAGCTATGCTAATTATGTCTCTATTTGTTTCTCTGTTTTTGCCACGGGGTAACTAGGATTTACACAAGCTTCAGTCTGGATCCAGAACACCTGAGAAGAGATGATGCCAACCCCTCAGAGG
>NW_015548473.1:171473-171853 GCF_001515605.1 Sinocyclocheilus anshuiensis
TTCTGTAAAGTTGCTTTGCAACGATTTGTATCGTGAAAAGCGCTATACAAATAAACTTGAATTGAATTGAATAATAAGCAGCTAGTTAATAGTGAGAACTGGTTCCTATACTAAAGTGTTACCTTATTTTTATATATTATTTAATAATATTGTTTTTACCCATCTATCTGCCTGGATTTATAATTGTCAGACTCTGTGACTTTTGTGTTTACATGCCCATATTTGGTCCTTCCTCTTCCTGTCCTAATTATTTCCAATGTGTTCCAGGTGTGTCTAGTTATCATCCTTGTTTCCCTGTGTATTTAAATTCGAGTCTGTGCAGTCTGTCTTTGTCCTGTATTGAACGTCAACCCTCATCCTGCTCGTGAGTTTCTGTCTGT
>NW_015548473.1:172543-173410 GCF_001515605.1 Sinocyclocheilus anshuiensis
TTCTGTAAAGTTGCTTTGCAACGATTTGTATCGTGAAAAGCGCTATACAAATAAACTTGAATTGAATTGAATAATAAGCAGCTAGTTAATAGTGAGAACTGGTTCCTATACTAAAGTGTTACCTTATTTTTATATATTATTTAATAATATTGTTTTTACCCATCTATCTGCCTGGATTTATAATTGTCAGACTCTGTGACTTTTGTGTTTACATGCCCATATTTGGTCCTTCCTCTTCCTGTCCTAATTATTTCCAATGTGTTCCAGGTGTGTCTAGTTATCATCCTTGTTTCCCTGTGTATTTAAATTCGAGTCTGTGCAGTCTGTCTTTGTCCTGTATTGAACGTCAACCCTCATCCTGCTCGTGAGTTCCTGTCTGTATGTGCTTTATTTGGATAAATAAAGGTCTGTTTCATGTTAATCCTCTTTGTCTCCGCCACAGTAGGCAGTCATGACAGAATACAGGATCCAAAAGAAGTAAGCGGCGCCCCCTCTCCCCGTTTTTTCCCGTTTGTTTCTCCCGGCGGCATGGAATCCGCCGCACGCTTCGCCGCGGCTTTGTCAAGCCCGCCGGCCGTGGCTCACTCCAGCCCACCGGCCGCTTCGAAGATAGACCCGCCGGCCGCGCCATTGTCAAGCCCATCGGCCGCGGCTTTCTCAAGCCCAGGGAGGGCTCCTGATTCCTCGTTTAGTCCAGGACGGGCTCCTGATCCCCAGTTTAGCCCAGGGGGGGCTCCTGATTCCCAGTTAAGCCCACGGAGGGCTCCAGTTCCCGAGGATAGCCCACGGAGGGCTCCAGTTCCCGAGTATAGCCCACGGAGGGCTCCAGTTCCCGAGGATAGCCCACGGAGGGCTCCAGTTCCCGAG
>NW_015548473.1:174298-178769 GCF_001515605.1 Sinocyclocheilus anshuiensis
AGTTTAGCCCAGGAAGGGCTCCAGATCCCCAGTTAAGCCCAGGGAGGGCTCCTGATCCTCAGTTAAGCCCACAGAGGGCTCCAGTTCCCGAGTATAGCCCACGGAGGGCTTCTGTCCCCGAGTTTAGCCCAGTGAAGGCTCCTGTCCCCGTACTTAGCCCAAGGAGGGCTCCAGTCCCTGAATCCCCTCCAGAGCGCCCCCCCCAGTATTCCTAGTTTTCCCCAAGAAAATTTTTTTGGGGGGGGGCCATATTCCCGTGGCCGAGCCAGCTAAGGCCACGGAGGATCCGCCATGGCCTCCTGAGTCCCCTGATCCGCCATGGCCTCCTCGTCTCCGCGCTCCATCTCCTCGTCTCCGCCACAGTAGGCAGTCGTGACAACATCTTGCAAAAAAAAAAAACATTTTGTATAAATTAGGTACTATTATCTTTCATTGACATGTTAATGCATTGCAAAAGTAATAGTGCTCTAACAACTGTTGTTATCTGAAAACAATAATAAATGACCAAGTTCAAGAAATATCTTCACAGTCCTCTATAATACCTTAAGTTCATTATTATGTGTGTATTTTGAGTGGCAGTTTATCTCTTCAGATTATCAGCGTTGTGGGATGTGACAAACATCTGAAATAAATAATGGAATTTAGTGTTACAGTGTCTTTCATTTGTTAATGAAATAATGAAATGAAATATATATTTTTTTTTTATACATTTTTTTATTTATAAAGGCCAAAAGTAGCAAAAATGGACAGCATGTGAAACCTTCACAACTTGAAAAGATAAATGTGATACAATGTCATGGGATAGGTTTGATCTTTTTTTTCTGACTAGGTATGTCAAGTAATTATAATAATAATAATAATAATAATAAAAATCTAACATTATGGACCTTATTTCAGAATATCTATTACTTAGTGGAGAAGAGTAGAGAAGTATACTAAACTGAACCGAGCTGGTCACACGTTCTGTTAACTAAAACAGAAAAAAGATATGATTGGTATGAAATCATCTTTTAAAGTTAAAATTTAAAGACATTTTAGAAATCATTTACCTGTTGAGAGTGTGTTGACAGTCTGTGCAGTTAAATGGCTGATGTTGGAGAGGAAAGGAGACCGCTAGCTTCTGGTTCTAACTATCAGCAGTATACACTCCTGGGGTGTTGGTCAGGACACAAAGAATAAGGAGCCTGGAGCGTCTTTCCAAAGTGCATTGAATATTAATCTAAAAATAACAAAAACATAAAAATAGTATAAGAATAAATAGGTACATATTTACAAATTAATTAGTCACTTCTTAATCAAGAATACAAACATATTCAGTATCATCTTTAAATAACAGTTAAAGCTCTAAATGTGCAAAGGATGTGCAATTGAAGACAATATAACTATTGGTCTGTTATTTTTGGTCTGTTAATTACTTATAAAGCCCTGAATGGTTTAGCTCCTCAATAATTGAGCGAGCTCATATCACATTATTGTCCTTCACATCCGCTGCGATCTCAAAACTCTGGCCATCTGATAATACCTAGAATATCAAAGTCAACTGCAGGTGGCAGATCCTTTTCCTTTTTATCGCCCAAACTCTGGAACAATCTACCTAGATTTGTTTGGGAGGCAGACACACTCTGTCAGTTTAAATCTAGATTAAAGACCCATCTCTTTAACCTGGCATACAAATAATACACTATCACATTTCTATCATTCAAATCCATTAAAGGATCGTTAGGCTGCATTAATTAGGTCAACCAGAACCGGGAAAACTTCCCATAACACCCGACGTACTCGCTACATCATAAGAAGAATGGCATCTATGCTAATATTAGTCTCTTTCATTCTTATTCCGAGGTCACTGTAGCCACACGGATACAGTCCATATCCAGATCAAATGGTGGATCATCAGCACCTGTCCTAGAGACGACCTCTATAGCCCTGAATGTCAGCGGAGACCATGTCAACTAGACGAGCTCTAGAGACAGACCTCATCACCTATTCTTATTCCAAGGTCACCGTAGCCATACGGATCCAGTTTGTATCCAGATCAGATGGTCACCGTAACCAACCAGATCCAGTCCATATGTAGTGCTGATTTCATCCAGCCAGAGGAGAACTGGCCCCCCGACTGAGCCTGGTTCCTCCCAAGGTTTTTTCTCAATTTCTGTTTTGGTTCCTTTCCTTTGGCTTGCTTAGCTGAGGATGCTTGACTGATTGCACAGACACTATTGGAAGAGAGCTCTCCTCAATCGACCTCCCACTCGGATCAAATCATTAAATGTGTCCAGTTCAGGAGCTAAGGTAAGAAGGCGACTGTCAGAAGACACTGGTTTCCCTTTCTTCAAATGTTGATAGTCATTGGGGAAAGACTCCTGCTGAACCCCCCTGAGAAAAAGGATCTCAGCTTAACAATGATCATCTGTATCAGGAAAAAAATCTGAGTTAGGGTTTACCTGAATGTCCTTGGCAGCGGCATCCAGGAGTTCTTGCCAAGTGTGATAGTTCCAAGCATCAGCGGTAATGCTTGGGGTGGTACTGCCACGGCACTGCAGAAGGCAGGCTTCCGTAGCTCTGTGGGGTCATCTGTAAGGTCTGTTCCTGGCATCACTAGATTATTTTATCTACATATCTACACTAGTAGTCTAGATCATTTTGATCAATCAATATTCAGAAACAGGTGCCAAAGGACGAGCCAACCCCCAACCCCACCCCCACTGGTGTAGTTCATAGCATTAACAATTTCCACAACCAGAAATCCAAATAATTTTGAAATATATACATATCGATTGATAGTTTGGTACAAACAAGTAAAATAAATTCCATTCGCTTTGATCATTTTGTTATCAACGACATTCACACAATTGTGTTAATTTTTAAGTGTGTCTTAGCTTACCAAATACAGTTTGGAGACAAAAGTGACCATGAAGAATTAGATTTACCCCTGTTTTCCCCCTATTTGAAAGCCATAACAATGTATTTCTGTCCACTAACACTAACATATAAACTATAAACATTAACTATACACATATACACTAACATTACTGTTTCTTGGCATTTGAGTGTTACTACATTGTGATTTCTAAAGGATTTGTGAGCTTCCCTCTTAACTCATGTTGCATCGTTTCACACCACATTGCTTGTCAAACACTGAAATCATTCCCGGCATGTCAGACGTCAACGGCCCCGTGTCCTAACGGCCGATATACTCAGAGACAGAGCCAGAGAGCTGAGACTGAAGAGGAGACACATTCATCAATAAGCCATTAGCAAGCCTGCAGTGAGCATCTGCAGCCGAAAGCACCTTCTTACAGCCTCATTCACTGTCTATCCATTGAACCATGCATGTGTTAACTAAACAGAAACATGGGCGCAACATCAGTGACACCGTCAGTGTGCCACTGAGCTGGTGATTGGCCGTAAAAGAGAGCCGGAAAACTAGGAGAAATAATGATAATGATCTGATCGCTTGTGAGACATAAAATTAATGTATCAGTAAAGTAAAAAACAAAAATTAAGATGAGAAAATACGCAGATAAGGATGTTAATTCCACTGAACATAGTTAAGTTTACCCCCCAAAGTGATTTATTTATTATAAATCTATTTATGATATAAATTATATAATATAATATATAATATTATTTTATAATATTTTTGTCTGTGTGGTTGTTTTTTATTATCAATGTGTCTTTCTCTGTTTTACAAAAAATATGGATAAATGTATTAATACAACTTATTTATTAATAATAATATTACTGCAATCATTCTATTCCACATCTTTCATCCTTTCAAAATTATTATTATTATTTTTTTTTTTGTCTAAAATCTTTTTGTGACATACGGTGTGACAAATCAAGTGTGACCAAGCAATCATGAGCAACACAAGGACGGCTATATAGATTTTAAAGAACATCATCAGAGGTAATAACTACTATGTGCAAACTTGACATATGGCCATCCATAAATGTGTTCACACACTGCACACAAATAGGCAAAGCAGCCTGAACACACATAACCCTTCTAAGAATTTCTTTTGACACTTTAGATGTTTTATTCTGAGGAAGGTTTCAGGCTTAAAAGTATAATTTAAAAGTTACATTTTACCACATATAATTAGACCTAATTATCTATGACGGGCAAATAGAAAGATGTTGGCAGTCTAACACACCAATTATGATGACATTTTTTCTCTCAGAGAGATTGCATTTAATTATCACGCTCTTTCCTCTAGCTCTCAGAAACCAAACCACCACAGAACAAGGCATTTTTTTTTATCTGTCACATTTTTATACATATATAGTTTCTATTGAATGTTCATGCAGTCTCTTATCATTCTTGTCACTCACCATGTCTTTCCTCAAATGACACTTGGGAGTTTGTGCAGCTAGAATACAAGCTCTTAAAGGTCTATCTCTGTGGTATATATATCTTAGAGAATATACCAAAACACACACACACACACACACACACACACACACACACACA
>NW_015548473.1:178983-184388 GCF_001515605.1 Sinocyclocheilus anshuiensis
AAATAGCAATATATAGTATATATATATATATATATATATATATATATACATACACACACACACACACAATGTATATACTTTTGCCACTTGTGTTTAGCATTTTGCAGCACAAATGCATCCAGTGTGATAAGTGTTTAAGTGAATGAGAATGTGTTTATAGTTTTGCAAAAAGAGTGCATGAGCTTTTCAAATAGAGCCTAACTGCCTGAACATGTTTAAGGTTTAGCAGAAAGAGTGCTTTATTCGACAAATTGGTTTAAACTAGTGAGAATATGGTTCAAAGATTGGGGTTTAGTGTTTTAGCAGTTCAGAAAAAAAATTGTAAATTCCTTCTTCCTACACACACTTTGGGACACAAATGTCAGGGTTCACTAGCTCCTGTCATGCCCAGATCGCCCTCTGGTCTGCCATCAACAACTGTGCCCTGTCTGCCATCTCAGGTCTCAACCAATGCCAGCCAAAAACTGTGTCTGTAATACACATCTGCATCCCTACTCCACATTGCATGTACTACTGTATTCTTAATTATAGTCGTTTTATTTAATTGAACAGCAATGTATTGCCAAATTTCAAGCACTGGCCACTTTTGTGTGTGGCGGAAAATAGTTTTTTATCCTTTACCTTACTCTATTCCTCAAAAAAAGATTTAGACACGTTTTAATGTCTATTTTAGCACAAACCATACAGATTGCATTTCCTCAAAGGTTGATTTTGGATCCTTGTGAAGTCCAACTCTTTTTTTCATGTTTTTTTGAAGCCAGAGTTGCAAGTAGTGCTCTTTGTTTTGATGTTGAGCTACAGACTGACATTTATATATAAAAATAAATAAATATAGAGAGAGAGACAGAGAGAGAGAGAGAGAGAGAGAGAGAGAGAGAGAGAGAGAGAGAGAGAGCAAAAGACAGAAATGCGGGTGTTGGATGATTTGATGCTGGTTGATAATATAGTCCTTTTACACTGTGATAAAAAAAAAAAAGACTTAGAGCACAGTCAGCGTGATAGACATTTTGCATTTTCTCAAAGGCTAAATGAAGATGGATGAATGACCTACAAATTTATGCCCACAGAATTAAACTTGAGATTCAGGCCTATCTACATTATCAATTAACCATTTATAATAGTGAAGGTGTTGTCAGCTGGACAGGTTAGATTTGCTGAGATTGTATTTCTTCCCGCTGCACAAAAGCATAAACTCCTGCAGTAATTCTATAATGATTCACCATTTTGTTGTACCCTACAATGGAAGGTAGGCTATCGTATTGGCAGAGTATTTCACATCGATCATAAGTAGAGATCATATACGTCACCATTCATCCCAAGGGACAAAGCATCACATGCACATGCTTTAATATAGCCAGAAACAAAAATCCAGCTTTATTTCTTTGTACTGAAATACAAGGGGTCTTTGTCTCTAAAATGCCACAGAATTAACCCGCATGTTTTCAAATGCCAGATAAAAAAAAAAAATACAGCACTGTCTGTAAAATAACACAGAAATCCAATGTTCATTTCATCCTTGATAGTGGTAGAGTGAACGAATCCTAAGATATTTCCCCATTGTTAAACCTTGAGAGCCCATTGTCTTTCATTTATAGTGAGAATAAATTAGGTCTGGTTTAGTATGTTTAGCCTGACTGTCCTCAGGGGGATTTGGAGATTTATTTACACACGCTTACTTATTCTAGTCAAGCACCGTCTGTCCACTTATTCTTACCACAACACCCCTCACCGCAATGTTTATATGGATGCCTCTTGGAAAAGCATGTATATGTTGGGTTTGTTTAGCTGAGGATTCACTAGGATCAAGCATCTCAGTTGTTTATTAATGATGCTTTATTCTTGGGTTCTTGATCAGGATTTCTATAGGTTCAGACTATGCTTTCAACATCAATTTCAAGAGAAAACCTCAAGGGGGTCCTTATAGTATGACTCACTCACAGAGGTCTGACACTCCACAGTAGATTGTCATCACTCATATGATGAAGGAAGTCTGGTGCTTATTGTGTTTGTCTACGTGTGCCTGAGGCGGCTTCGGAATGTCTCTCTTAACCAAAGAGGCTGTTTGTTTACCGGTCGACTAAGGGCTTTTGTGTATGAGTATTAATATTCATATAGCTCTTCCCCTCCCACCACTACCACATGTGTCAGTCTATTCATATGTTTTCATAGTGCACGAGGCCTCACTTTTCAAATGTAAAGTAGGTTTTCATGTATAATGATCTTATTAGATCGCTTGTCAGTTTGTAAGTGATTAAGTAGTGGCCTCATCTGGATGTTGGTTAGTGAGTGACATCCATAGAAACGAGACGTGGAAATGCAAGGAAATCTGATCATTTGCAATTGATATCATCATAAATTATTTTAGCGCTTGGGAAGTGATGACTTAGTAGCCCTTATCAAAGTTTTAGCGTAAGATGTGCCATGTGAATTATTTCTGATGTGGAGTCATCATTTGAGAGGGACAGTATGGATAAAAGTTTAATGGGAAAGAACTTAATCTGACTGGCAGTACATATGATTGCATGGAATAGAGTGTCAATGTCAAGTGTACGTCTGTCTTCTTGTTTTGGGGTTAGTGAGTTGTCTGAACTTGAAAATTCTGTCATCTTTTGCTCACCCTCATTTCCTTCCAAAACTGTAATACATTTTTTTTTTCCTGTAATATTTTTCCATGCAATGGAAGTCAATGGTCAGTGTGGAAGTCAAACAGTCAGCTGGTAACCAAAAACAGTTTGGTACACCAGCATTCTTCAAACTATCTTGTGTACTGCAGAAGTATTAAAGCCACGCAGTTTCTGAACATTATGAGAGTGAATGATGACAGAACCATAGAGGTGTAAAGTCATATAAATTTATAAAGTTCCCTCTGAAAAGCTGTCAGCAGATTCTTCATGCTCATAATACAGTTTTACTCATTCATTAATGTCTGAAGAAGCATTTTCTCTATCATAGCACTTCTATATTAGATCTCCTCAAGGCACCCAGAATTCATCTTTCTGAATTATCCTAATGATATCTTCCATAAGAACCGGTCTGCTAATATGTTCCAGCTAAAGTGTGTGTGCGTGCTGTGCCTGAGTTTCTAAGTAAAGTCAGTTAAGGAGCCATTAATGCGTCGACATCATTCAAAACCCTCTTTATTATAATTTTTTTTTAGCTTTTGAGAGAGAAATTGCATGTTTAGTTCTTGAGTGTTAAGCTAAAGTCAGCCTAGGAGCTGGAACTTACTTTTTGTATGCACAGTGCTCTGTTTCAAAGCATTTTAGAGGGGTGCAAGGTAACTGCCAGTGTATGCTGACATTTTCTGACCTGACACATTGCTTGAGTTTTTTTTTTTTAAACCATATTTAAAGGAAGGTTTCTAACAGGCTCTTCTAAAAAGTCTCTAAGTGACGTTCGCTGTGTAATAAGCATAATAATCGCTGATACTGCCCTGCTGGTTATGTATCCTGAAAATGATTTTTCATTTGACATTTCCTTTTTCTTGCATTGATAACACGCCTCCACAAGCTTTCATGCTCTGCAGTTGTGGCCAGTGTTTTATTTAATCTTCCCAACCTGGTAGCCATGCCTGTTTGTGCCATATCTCTTGTGTTAGCTTTTGAAAGAAGCTTCTTAATGTTTTACCAGTTTTCATAATGTAGAGAGTGTACATGATAAATATAAACTCTGTGTAAAACTTGACATTCTATTTATTTATTTATTATTCTTATTGTTGTTATTATTTTGCCAACTGTTTTCAAAACCCTTTACTACAGAGGTACTATGATGCATTCTCACATGACAAACTAACAAGTTCTTATGAAGATGAATAGGGCGTTATACTTGAATGATTCGCTTTAAATGCTATGTTCTCATACCTCTGCTTCCCACATGTGTGCAAAATGATTGCCAGGCAGAAAGCACCTCAAAGACTCTCTGTTAGCTAAATAAAGAATCTGACTGTGGACCATGGTCATATTCTTGTTTGCTGTTTACATAGACTGTCATTAAGTGATACACTGATATAAAATGTAGTATTAGGTAATAGTGATGTTTTATGTGTGCCATTCCATAAAAATGACTCGCACCACTTTGCCCCCCGCAAAAAAAGCAGTGAAGTGCAAAATTCAAAATACAGGTAAAACACCCGTAGAAAATAGAAAATTCATATTAATAAAGTGCACCCTATTTTTACTGATTTTTTTTACAGTGTACTTATACAGTGAAAAACTAAATGGATTAACATCACATTATATGTAATTTTCTGTCAAATACTGTCAAATTTATGGTTTTTGCAAGTAAAAGCTTTGAAATATAGAGAGAGAGAGAGAGAGAGAGAGAGAGAGAGAGAGAGAGAGAGAGAGAGAGAGAGAGAGAGCAAAAGACAGAAATGCGGGTGTTGGATGATTTGATGCTGGTTGATAATATAGTCCTTTTACACTGTGATAAAAAAAAAAAAGACTTAGAGCACAGTCAGCGTGATAGACATTTTGCATTTTCTCAAAGGCTAAATGAAGATGGATGAATGACCTACAAATTTATGCCCACAGAATTAAACTTGAGATTCAGGCCTATCTACATTATCAATTAACCATTTATAATAGTGAAGGTGTTGTCAGCTGGACAGGTTAGATTTGCTGAGATTGTATTTCTTCCCGCTGCACAAAAGCATAAACTCCTGCAGTAATTCTATAATGATTCACCATTTTGTTGTACCCTACAATGGAAGGTAGGCTATCGTATTGGCAGAGTATTTCACATCGATCATAAGTAGAGATCATATACGTCACCATTCATCCCAAGGGACAAAGCATCACATGCACATGCTTTAATATAGCCAGAAACAAAAATCCAGCTTTATTTCTTTGTACTGAAATACAAGGGGTCTTTGTCTCTAAAATGCCACAGAATTAACCCGCATGTTTTCAAATGCCAGATAAAAAAAAAAAATACAGCACTGTCTGTAAAATAACACAGAAATCCAATGTTCACCCTGACGTACCACAGAACAAGCCGTTAATCTCTCTTAAGGTCATATTCAATACATGCACAGCAAGTATGCTCTATTGTGCAGGCACAGCTAAATGACTTTTATTGTTGTAAAGATTTCTTAGCTGTCAGAAGCAGTTGTCGTGTTTATATATATATATTCAAAGTTTGAGGTCAATAAGATTTATTTATTTTTTAAAGAAATATACACACATTTTGTATACTTTTCAGCAATGATGCAGTCAGCAAAAAAGAAAGAAAAAAAAGAAAACAGTTATTTTAAATTGTAATAATATTTCACAATATTACTGTTTTACTGTATTTTTGATAAAATAAATACAGCCTTGGTGAGCATAAGGGACTTAACTTAAGGGTAATATATATATATATTTTTTTTTTGTATTTTTTTTTTTTTCTTTTTTAAATTTGCTTTA
>NW_015548473.1:189259-209599 GCF_001515605.1 Sinocyclocheilus anshuiensis
TTTTATTTTTTTTTTTATTTTTTTTTTTTCCTTTTTACAATGTGCTATAACAATGACCTTATCCTGATGCTAGAACTAATCCCTTATTTTAGTAGAGCTAGTGCAGAGATTTATTTTATGAGCCCTCCAACAAAACAACATTTTGAGTCTTAAGGTTGCATGGAGGACAGATTCTCTTTTGCCATTTATTCCACTGTATGAGCTTGCGGTGGATATCCACAGATTTTCTTCTTTTGGTTAGTGTCACAGACTGCAACAATAAGAGTCTAACCAGAGGAAAACTTCCCAGTTAGACATTTCATAAGCAAAAACTGGACACAGAGAACTTTTTTTCTTATCTACAATAGTTATTACTTCATAAATAATGTGTATGAATTTCTATTTATCTTCTTTTCATTTGTTTTCCAGAGAAGTTTGAGCCTCCAGCATGTGCTGTTTTGAAGATAACATAGCGCACAGCTATCGACACAAGCATGGCAGCCCTTTATTCTGAAATGGTTTTGTTCTTCTTTCATGCCTACATAATGATGATTTGCTTTAATAGGGCAAATGAGCGGTTGTCCAGTTATCTCCTTTACTTCATATCTCCACATGTTCCTGGATAACGTGATCCTGTCCTACTCAACTGCCACAACCATCAGCCATAGGATCTTTTGATCCATGTGATGTGTAATTAACACAGAACCAGATGTTGCCATATTTAATACATGGCATTAATGTCCTTAAGAAGGATTTACTAAATTAAGGGTGTCAGCAAGATGCTTCCAGAGACCCAAACTAATTTCTTCGCATAGACAGATGAAGCTAAAAATGTCTCCCTCTGTCCATGTAGTTGAGGGTCACGACCTAGTCTTCTCTTCCATTGCTAATGCTCTTAAAATTCGCTCAGCAATGTCTTTTTACTACATTCACAGAGAGTTTAAAGGGCCAGAGGTCCCATAAGCCCACAGCAGGAGGCAAATCAGCCTGAAACCTCATCAATTAGAGATGCGTAGGAATGGAAAAACAGCCACTGGAAGATGCGGTGGGAGGGCTGTAAGCATTTCTTACTAAGAATGTCATTCTATATGACAGAAATTCAAAGAGAGTACCAAGGGTATGATCTGTGGTCAAACTGCTTTTAAAGGATTTGGATGGCAGAAATACTTTTGCGTATTTGCTACTCACTGTCAAGCAACTACATCTAAGATTTAGACATCTGCTTCTTGTGGTTAGAAATTTGAAGGAATAGTCAACCCAAAGTATGAAAAAGTCTGTTATCATTTATTTAGCCTCATGTCATTCCATATTTTCAATGAACACAATTTTCAAGAATCCTCATGCAGCTATTTTCTATAGGACATCCATGTCTGTTTAGCTCCTAAAAAGAACAAAAACACGATTAAAGTATTTTAAAATTAGTTCACGTGTGTTATATTCAGTAATATTTTGTAATATGAGTCATACTGCAAAATTATTTTTAAATATTGTTTACACAAATTGGAAACTGCTATGTAAGCATATGGCATGTCAGATAAGCTATTTTATTACATTGTAGATTATTATCGTTTAGATTATTATAGTAGATTATTATATTACAGATATTATAGCATTCTAACAAAACAATGCTTTTTAAAATTATTCAACTCCAATTGTTTCATAAAATGATTCACCGTTTCAAAGCACTTGAAACAGCACACTGAAGCCATTTACTGTATCAGTATCAGTCAGATTTTTCTATACCTAATTTCAACAAAACACTGATTCAAGACTTAATAGGCATGCATTTGACATTTCACTGGAGTATCAACTATACTATTTGGCATCAAACCAGTGAATTTTGTGTGTGTTTCAAAACAGTATGGCATAATGAAGCCTTGATTGCTGAAATATGAGTTGGGTTATCTGATCCAGTTCCAAAACACTGATTCAAAAAAGTGTTTAAGAACTTTACAAAATACTTTTCAGTTTCAGCTTTTGCAGTTGCATTCAAAATCACTATTTGCAATTGCATTCAAATTTCATCAGTGAGATTCATATGTGCTTGTTGTCCATCTACATTTCTCAACAATTTCTCTCAGTCTCAGCAGTAAAATCAACTTTAAACATAAGCTCTTTCCATCAAGATATCACCATTAGCTGCCATTTACATTATAGCTGAAGCACTTAATGTATACACTACATCTATTTTCCCCCCAGTCTGTTAAATTTGCAGGTTTTGATCATATTTTCATTTTTTTTTTTTTTTTCTTTCTGCTGAAGGGGGAAAACAGCATTTTATGGCTTTGTCATTTAAAAAGAAGAAGAAACAATCAATGTACCATCAGATGTGCAAATCAGAATCTCGCCAAAAATTGTAGGTCACGCAGAGACTTTTTGCCTATTTTTTTTTTTAATACTGTGAATTCGGACATACTACTCATTTACAGACTGTTTTTTGCCTTCTATATAGTAGGGAAGTATGTGATTTTGGATGCAGCCTATAAGTCTACGCCTGAAAGGTCTTGCAACAACCAAGCAAGTGCAGTTGAGACATGGATAGATTTCTCCAGGTATTATAGACCTCCTTTCTCAAGTATGTCATGAACAAACACAATTAACATTTACCCTGATGCCCTGAAGGGAATATGGAGTTGGAACATTTTTCTGCTGAAGGGGGAAAACAGCATTTTATGGCTTTGTCATTTAAAAAGAAGAAGAAACAATCAATGTACCATCAGATGTGCAAATCAGAATCTCGCCAAAAATTGTAGGTCACGCAGAGACTTTTTGCCTATTTTTTTTTTTAATACTGTGAATTCGGACATACTACTCATTTACAGACTGTTTTTTGCCTTCTATATAGTAGGGAAGTATGTGATTTTGGATGCAGCCTATAAGTCTACGCCTGAAAGGTCTTGCAACAACCAAGCAAGTGCAGTTGAGACATGGATAGATTTCTCCAGGTATTATAGACCTCCTTTCTCAAGTATGTCATGAACAAACACAATTAACATTTACCCTGATGCCCTGAAGGGAATATGGAGTTGGAACAAAATGAGAGTGAGTAAATAATGACATACATTTCATTGTTCAGTTGAAACTACTTATTTAAAAGTTTCTTATCATAACAGGTTTAAACAACTTCACACATTTGACAAAACACATTAAACCAAAAATGTTTAAAAGAGTCTTTTTTCAGTACACCAGCTTCCAGAGTTATATAAGCAGAGGGCAATCTGTAATAGAGGTCAGACTGTCTAGTTTATGGCCAGTTTGTGCTAAAGATTGCAGTGACATGCCAGGGGCAGTGCTGCAGGCCCAGCACCTTCCCTGTTCTCGTCTGAAACCCTGCTGTGCTCAACCTTTCACAGGTCATCAACTGCTGCTGTTAATTGTTTATTATCCTTGATGTTTTGAAGTGTCAGCTCGGCCCTGATTGATGGCTGTCTGAGTCGTAAAAAGATGCAGAAAATGGGAGAATGGCGGAGAGGTTGTGGAACTGTTTGAGCAAAGACAGCATGACTATAGCAGAGTAAGAAGAAAAGTGATGTTTTTGGATTTAAAAGGAACTGGGTTTGATGTATTTTGTGAAAAGCCCTTTTAAAGGTTTGTAAATGTCAAAATAGCAGAGCTAAAGCCAATGTGACCAATTTTTTATGTTAAAATATTCTGTAAACACATCAGCGCTGAAATCCAAAGACACTGAATTATTTTTCCTGTAGGAGTCTCGAAACATCGAACTTTCCTTTTTGGGCCTTTTGAATCTGAATTATTCTTTGTTCTGCATTGATAATGAATGGATGCTGATTGAATTCAGCAAATTAAATGAGTTCAGATGTCAGCCTGTGAAAGGAATCACCATTTCGATCTGGGTGAGCTTCATCTTTGTGGGTTCTGCTCCTGGGCTCTGGCACAGGTGACCTTTTACCCTCCTGGCTGTATTCACGTACTGTAGTTATCTTATCTCATGCATACAGACAAATAGGACTGCTCCACTACCCTTAGTTAAGAAAGATTGACAATTTGCATGTCATTATTAAAAAGGAAAGAGAAACAGTGTGGCAGAGGAGTGATGGAAAAATAATAGAATCCCTCTGCCATCCATCTGAAATAAATGTGGTTTCTCTGACTGAGAACAGGGATGCCCATACTCTTATGATCCAGTTCTTTTTAGTGAATCAAAAACATACAGCACATCAATGATCTATATATTATAGATCAGTTTGGCGCACCAATGTCCAATACTCGAATGAAAGACTGTTCGTTTAGTGAATCAAAAGCGAACCAGTGTAGTGTGATTCTCGAATGAAAGTCTCTTACGAGCAAGTTCGTTTTATGAATCAGAAGCATATAACGAACTAGTGTTGTCTGATTCTCGAACGAAAGAGCCATATTTATTTATTTATATTTTTTGATTTGATTTGATTTGTAGCCAGAGTCATGACTCTTATGAACGGTTCATTTTAGTGAATTACATTTAACAACGTATAGATTCCCAAACAAAAGACACTTATGAGTCGGTTCTTTTTAGTGAATAAAAAACATACGGCGTGCCGCGTGACCATTAATAACCGTATCGTGAACCGATGACTCTTGCACTTGCATGCACTATGGTAAAGAACTAAAACATTACAGGCATAACAGCCTACGACTTTCTGTAAAGCTGCTCTGAATGTATGTGTACTGTGAAAAGCGCTGCATAAATAAATTTGACTTGACACTTATGAGCTACATTTTTTTTAGTGAATCAGATTTAAAAGCACATTCCTGAACGAATGATTTTACGAATCAATTCCAGTGTAGCCTGATTCCTGAACAAATTGTTCCAATAGTTTTAATTTGAATTGTTCTTTAAATAGTTCAAAAGGTTTGAATCAATCTGAGCTTTACTTATCCAAATCTATAAGAGCGTTTAATGAATCAATCAACAAATTATCATTATTTTCAGTGATGTCCATAGTAAAATGAAGCGAGGTTTGTGTCATTATCATTACTGATGAATTGCCCATTTGACAACATGTTGTTAAAGATATAGATTTTCTAGACAGATTTTAGTGTTGTTCTTTTTAATAACAATGAACTGAAGCAATGCATGTCTATAATGAAGGGTGGTTAGGGACACCTGCTGTAAACACAAAATTATGTAGGAAATACTGTCATGTTTATTAAATTTTTTTCTAGTTATGAACAGCAGGGGAAACTGTAGAAACTGACCCATGGCTGTCTGAAACAGTTTGTATTAAAATGGCTTTAAAGAGTCACAAGCAAGAGCAGAATTTGATTAATGTAAACTGTGAACTCAAAACTTCAGACTAGAAATTTTCAACAAAGATTGCATTTATCTTTAGGGCATCAGTCATTCTTAAAGAGG
The DNA here is from genome assembly GCF_001515605.1 of Sinocyclocheilus anshuiensis. NCBI lineage: Eukaryota > Metazoa > Chordata > Actinopteri > Cypriniformes > Cyprinidae > Sinocyclocheilus > Sinocyclocheilus anshuiensis. Next base: position 194,592 of record NW_015548473.1, read on the forward strand.
CAGTGCAATGTGTGTTTGTGTGTGTGTATGAGTTAGCGTATTATTCTCCCTAAAATCGGGCACGTACGCTTCCAGACATTGATTTATGACAGTCATCAATCTCTTCCCGACACACTTTCATGTTTTGACATGACAGAAATAAGGTGTTATTATTGATGCTATATGCTGGCTGCAGAGGGCAAAACAGTGAGCGTGGAGAATCATGATTTCCCCATAAGGCTTCATACTCCTCCTGCCCAGGCACAAGCACTAGTTACCCCAGGGTGAGATACCAATCTCCCCCCTCCTGCAATCAGCAGCCCAGATTTAACCAAGTATTGGGCAACTTTGAGTTTTTCCACAATCCAATGGGAAATACTAGTCGGTGACAGCAAAAAAAAACCTGCTGTCAGCATTTTGAGGACCATGCCTAAAGGAAAATTTTATTGTGATTTTTTAAAAGAATAATACTAATATTAATAGACTTCTACACATGTGTGACTTTCACTGAGCCGCTACCTTCAAATCATGTCAGAATTATCATATTTAGTAGTTGAGCTCCACAGTAAAGCTACTGTATAATTACCAGTGAGACATGCACCTGCATCACATTTATGCAACCTGAGTGATTTACGTATGCACGGTATCTAACAAATAATTTTCCCACAATATGACTTAGCTTAGTCATTCATGTGCATGTAATTTGTAATTATGATATTTCCGACTGCACTTGAAATCCTATTTAAACCCAGACTTTCTGAGTTGTGTGTGTGAGGGGTGAAATGGTATTGATCATAACAAGTTACGATTTAGTTTGAATGCATTTAGTCTTTATCGGGAAGTTAAATAAAAAAAAAGACATATTCAGTTATACAGCAAGTCTCTGTTTTTCCAACCAAAGCTGACTTTGACTTTTTCGACCACTTTAATGAGACAACTTTATAAGAGTTATTTGTAGGTTGAGCTCCACAAAGAGTGTGAACATTGTGACTTTCAAAATACTGCTCTGTTTGTTTGAACAGTTCAAGGAGGTCAGTAATACCTGGAGAAAGCTATCCATTAGCTTTTTCATTGGTCTTAATGCCAGTTGGTCACTTGGTGGAAAATAGGATAATATGATGAAATATTTCTACTTAAATATTTGGGTAACACTTTAGAATAGGAAACACATATTCACTACTAACTAAGAGTTTTCCCTGAACAAACTCTTAATTTGCTGCTTATTAATAGTTAGTAAGGTAGTTGTTAAGTTTAGGCATGGGATGGATTAAGGGATCTAAAATACGGTCATGCAGAATAAGGCATTAATATGTGCTTTATAAGTACTAATAAACAGTCAATATGCTAGTAATATGCATGCTAATAAGCAACTAATCAATAGCAATAATTGGTCCTTAAAATAAAGTGTTACCAATATTTGTAATGAAGTATTGTATAAAATACTTTTTAGTCAGAAATGTTAACTTTTGAATGACCATTAAAGAAGAGTGCTGCAGAATGCAGAATGGTATAGTTATGACCAGGGCCTTTTATAAGCATAGGCAAAGTGGTCATCTAGGGTGCCACTATCTAGAGGGGGCACCAGTGAGCGCCATCTCCTATGAAATATTTTAAATAATAATATCACTAGCTATCAGTGCTGGGAAGGTTACTTTGGAAGTGTAATAGGTAACAAATTACAAATTACCCTATTTAAAATGTAGTAGTGTAACTATTTCAAATTACTTTATTAAAGTAATGTAACTGATTCTGATTTTTTATTACTTTTCTAAATTTCTAACGAATGTTTTCAACTGTTAATCATTTTGAAACATTTAAATCAGGTAGGGTTAACCTTACAGTAGAACTCAACACTGATTACTGTCAGACTTTTAAAATCCTTCATCACTTGAATTAAGATTATAATAATTTAAAGTGCTGCCACCACAAAATAAGACTTTAGCAGCTCTTTTTACTTTGAGATCGTTCTGAGGTTAAATACAGATTTGAAATCATAGCAAGATATAGTTTAATAGCTATGATACTGTTTTTGAAATCAAATCTTTGCATAGCTATGACAGGAAACACTGGCATCTAGCAATGCTTTGGGGGAAAAAAACACAGTTAAACTTAAAAAATAAAGCATATACATAAAACTAAATAGGAAATAAAACAGTTATCAAATAAGCATGTGTCCTATTCTGTCCTGTTCACCAGAATACATAAGATTATATGTATTATTATTATTAATTATATTATTTTTTAATGGGCTTAATATTGCTCGCCGCTCCTTGTGAGATCAGTTACAGCATCTCATGAGATACGTACTCATATTCATTAATGTCCACTCATACTCATTAATGTCCTGGCTCTACTAAGAACAACAGTGTTCTTGTCAGCAGAGCTCATCCATGCTGTGTGTTGCTCTCTGATTTATGTAAACCACAAACACTCTTTATGCAAATGGATTATTGAGGAAGTGGTAAGACAGATCAATAAAACACTCCACATGGTCATGGTTTAAGTGCTGTTGGTTCTTGGCCACTTCCGGATAGAGAATGATTTACTGTGGCTTGGGTCAAATTTTGGGTCAAATTTCATTTACTTTTCTGCAGGGTAAAATGTTATTACCATCATTTTTTTTAGTTTTTTTTTTTTTAGATTAAAATCTGAAAATCGCACATTGACCCCCTTTGATAGAATATTGTGATGTATGCATGTAGGCTTTGGTTTTGTGTAAATAGATGCAATTTATTGTCACTCAAAATATAACTGAAACCTAAGACATCCTTGGAATATTTGCATAGTAAATTGTGATATTTGTGGTAGAAAGGCAACAATATTTGCAATGCAAATGACCAGAGAGAATATATGGGTGTTAAAGGATTATGAAAAGCAAATAAATGAAAAGAAATTAATTCTTTGGGCATATGTGATGAGCACTGTCACCTCTGAGATTCCCATGAATGCAGTTTTTAACACTAGACCATACAGTGACTCTCTACATAATCACAATCAGACTGCAAGATGCGCAGAGGGAATACATCACTCCTTTTCTTTCAATTAGTCGTAGCATTTCGCAATTAAAGCTCTTCATTGACTTCTTGCAATCATGTCCTCATCTCTGAATCCACCATCACGATGATGGCTCTTCACCACATCTTATGTCTGCCTAATGACTTTTCACTTATCAAGAAGAAGTGTGTGAGTCGACAGAAAGAAAAAAAGCAAATGTCTGATCGTGCTTCCCAAAAGGGCCTTATAAAATGATATGCGTGTGTAACAAAGTTCGTAGGTCGGGAAGAAGGAGGCGGGAACCGGCGAACATTCAAAGATAACTTTAATAATAAAATAAACACAAAATAGCGCGACAGCCCCTCGCGGACGACTGTCGCGCACAAACAGAACCAAAACACAAAATAATGTCCAGGCCTGGTCCTCTCTCGTCTTTCACTGTCGTCACTCCTCCTTTTTATCCTTCCGGAGCTCCTCCGTGAGACTCGAGACCGGTGAGTGGTGCAGGTGTCGCTCATGATCAATTACTCCACCGGCCTCGCTCCGTTCCCACTCGTCACAGTGTGACTTAAAATACGACTTTCTGGGCAGAGCCACAAATAAGTGCTATTAATAAAATGAAATATGATGAAAATCTGCATCACACTGATTCCAATCTGCAATAGTGGTGGGGAACATTTTTTTTTTCCTCTTTAGTTGGCCTTTCTTTAATGGAAGTTGGTTACTATCAAGCCTTTAACAGTTCCTGTTTTTGTAGTATTCTCTTTTGTAAGTCAATTTGGATGAAAACATTTAATAAATGAATAAATATAAATATAAATACTTAAATGCCTCCTTAGTATGGTTTCTGGGATCCATTACAGGCCTTAAATTAACTTAAAATTTCATGATGTTGCGACAGATTTCAAGGCAGACTGATATTCCTTGTATGTGTGTGAGAGTGTGTTGGTGTAAAGGCCTGTTCACACCATGATGATATATAGTATAACGATAACTATATTACTGTAAACACCAACAGATGATAACAATTATGTTTATTGTAAGTACATGCTGAATTCACGTCATCTAAATGCATAAACTCCTTTAAATCGGATGGCTTCTGATTGGTTGTCAATGTTTTTATCGTTCATCAACTGGAAAATTTTTTTTGAAAGTAATTCCAGTGATATCGTTCCTCCATTGCATTATTGTTATAGTTATAGTTATCGTCCTTGATGTAAACAGCTCTTAAGTTTTTGTATTTAAACCCATCTTATTCTATCTGGCCATCAAGCAAAGGAAAATACTGAAAACATCTGAAACATTCGACATACATTGCCTCTCTATTTTTGAGTCATATACCATCATAAGGCCTGTTATATATTCACGGAGCTCTTTATTGACGGAGAGGCCAGATGCATTGTGGGTGCCCAGTGTTTATAGGCAATGGATGCTCAAAGAGATCGATCAACCCTTTCAGTGATGGCCACCACTGGAGATGTTCTCTTAGCATGCAGCTCTCGCTGCGTCTGAAACAATGCTAATGGCACTAACAGCACGCTTCCATTGTACTGCTCTGAATGCTGCCGACATATTTTACTCCCTTGCCTCAGATCCACACTTCTGTCTAACTGTCACACATCTAACTCATTAAGATGAAGGATTGGGGATTAGCAGGGAGGGAGCGGCAGGATATGAGCGGCCAATTAACGGAAACAAATTGTGTTCAAAACAAAGCTGCCTTTACTCTCATTGTTTCTGAGGTCTCTGTTGGGGATTAGAGGAAATATCGTGAGCTTGCTAGTGTGTATCTGTAACCGTTCAGAAGTGGCCACTCTCCTCCTAGACTAAGGCTAAAATTAATCGCATGAATGAGGTTAAAATCCAAATCTGAATTTTATTTTTGGCCTTCTGCCACGTCTTATTCAGGAAAGCAAATGATGGGAAGAGAAAGAGAGGAGCAGGATCAGGAAATAAGCCAGGAATTAAACTTGGGCTGCCCTCTTGAGCACCACTTCACAATGTGTCAACGCCTGTGTGCTAAATGCTAGACATAGACAAATCCACATTATTTCTACATGACAAATTCAAACCTTAATTACTAGCAAGAAACTTTAAAACTTTGGACTTTAGATCAGCAGCTGCAAGCAAATCTATTTCTGGCCTAATGGTTAGAGAGTCGGACTCGTAACCCAAAGGTTGCGGGTTCGAGTCTCGTATCTTTATTGTTGAGCCCTGGTGTTGTCTCGGTTTGCCATTTGTTGGAATCTGTGTGAACCAGCCTTTAAAATAGTTAAAATCCTGTTGCCATTTTCCATCATATCGATTTAACTGCCCTCTGACCAAGCTGTTGTATTACCACAAATGCTTTTCAATGCCTAATGGACAGATCGACCTGATTTCAACGATTTTATTGGAGAAACTCATCTCACTGCTATCTCCCTTGCTCTCTGCACTGTAGGATTCAGTTTTTCAGACACAATGAGAGACTGATGACATCATACAGAATGGATCGCTTATATCTGTGTGGAACAGCTTGGTGCAAAGCATTGTTATATTGCCTGTTTATAATACTTAATCCTGTCATCTCTGTCTGTGAAGAATGACTATTGAGCAATGGAAGGAAGAAACAATGGGCTTAGTAGATCTGGAGGCTGGGATCTTCCTTAATTGCAAAAAAGTAAACAAGAGAAAGAAACAGGAACAGTAGCAGTGCAGACTTGGAATTTGTGACCTACTCCAGGATTTATCCACTGCCCGCAGAAAGAAATGTGATATAACTCTACTGAGCAGTGTGTTATCCACAAAATATCTCAAGTTGCCAGCGTGAACAATTACAATTAACACCACAACAATTGACAGTTAGGGTGCATAATTAATAAAATTGCAACCGCTTTAAAAGATTGCAGTAAGCTTCGAGGCAGTGTTGGGAAAGCTACTTTATAGCTTGTAAAGCTACAAGCTATTAATAATTTAAAGTAGATAAACTACAGTCAAGCTACTCTACTGAAAAAAAGCGGTTCCCTTTCAGTCGGTCACTCTCGACGTCACGTCGGATGACCGACGAATTGGGATCTCGCTTAGAGAGACCAATCTACTTCGAGTGTAAACTAAACGAGCCAATGCACGTGTGTGCACTTTGGATGGGTTAAATGCAGAGCACTAATTCCAAGTATGGGTCACCATACTTGGCCACATGTCTCGTCACTTTCACTTTCATGACATTACTGAATCAACATTGAACTTTAACTGAAAAACTGGCTGTTTTCTATTATCCTCTTGCATTATCAGCACACATTTTTCCCAAACACAAAAGCATAATTTCTCATTACATTTTATTTACCAACACCATGTCCATTTAGGGGCTCTGTAAAACCTGTTATTTTGAATTGTTATAATATTTCAAAATATTAATAATAAATATTAAACAATAAATCTTACTAACTTCAAAATGTTGAATGATAGAGTACATCTAAAAATGTGTTTTCATACTGAAGAATAAAAAAATTGCTACAAATGTACAATACATTGAGTGGTTGTGGGGTTTTGTTGGATCAGTTTGTTCACCCTGTTGATGTTGGTTGGTGTTTGTTTTCTCAGAATGACCATGTGCAATCTGCATTTGTCTTGTCTTGGAGTGTTTGATCAGTCTGGTATGATTTTCTATCAAACCCTGACCTAATCTGACTTCATCGCAAACTGTTGCCAAGACGATGAGGTATAAGCATCCCTGCCAAATCCATAGAAACCAATGTGCCTGACTTGATAAAACAGGATGTTTAAGCTTTGATTATGAGCATCAATCACATCATGATGGTTCATTTTTGAACACAGTTAACACCTTTATTCAATTTAATAATGCCCATTATGACAAAGATCTCATTTTAAAAATAGCTAATTACATTAAAAAAATTAAGGGAACTAGGGTTACCATACGTAACCGAGACGTTATCTATGCTACATGCTACAAACAAAAAGTAGCTACTACATTGAAGCTAAGGGGGCCACATATTTTAAAATATGCTATATATAGTTTATAATTTAATCATGGTAGTTTTTAAGACTAGAGCTGAGTCAAAAACATAAATATTTATGTGCAGCATTTATGTTTCATTATAAAAAAATATGCTAAATGCAGCCAGACTTTCCTGTTTGTGGGAAAAAAACAGTTTGTTACATGAAAAGCTACAATGTTTTGAATACTGTTGTGCTGCTAAAATGTAGTTAAGTTAGTAGCACTGCTATTTTTAGTTAGTTCCTGACTGCTAATCTTAGAGGTGAGAGTCTGTGGAATGACTTTTTTACATGAAAGCCCTGTCATTTGGTGAATGACAAACACATGATGCAGTCTTCTTATTAGGAGAGGGGTCAGGATTCTTCTACAGGGAGATTTTGTCAAGCTGCAGTATACATTTCTACGACTTTGCTGTGCTGTGATTTACAATAGTGGTGACAGAACCCACGACTGCCCATCACATTCAAAGAAGTAACTTAGAATTGGCTGGCTGACATTCAGCTGGCTCCCAGCACATTAAAAATGTATGACATATCTTTTGCCCGAGAGACTAGCTGCTCAACTGTAATTTGGCTTGGGAGCATGAGATGATGGTTTTTGCCCATCTTTGCTATTTTTACCTCCAAATATACTAATAAATTAAAAATAAATACATAAACAGTTTATAATTTTGCCTTACTAGTTGCATACAAACAAGATAGAAAAAGCATGCAAGAACTCAAATCATCCTTTTTACTTATTCTTGCAGTTCAAGTATGTCATTAATGAAATTTTTATTACAGAGATATTTAACTAAAGGTCCACGATGGCATAAATGAAACTTTATAAGATACAAGTTGTAAAATGTGTTTGAAAAAGACAAGGCTTTTTGATATTCTTGTCTTTTCTCTAACAAAATGTATATATATACAGTAGAAGTTCTTGCAATATACAGTGTACAAAGTGTGACTCCACATTGCTCAACAGAAAGCCCATGGAGGCTTTAGAGATAACAGTGGAATGAAAGAAAGCCTCATTTAATGAGGTCATCAGTTGGGTTGAGGCAAGGACTGCTCCTTTTGTCAGCTGTCAGTGTTATATTTCTTAGGCTTTTGTATATGTTTTTCACAACAAGGTCCATTACATAACGTAAAAAAAAAAAAACATTTAAAAATACAACTCCGTGTGTGTAGCTACTGGCTAACTGGACAGAAAGCACTTAGTCAAATATATGAATAGATGTTACATTTATGGTAAAATATGTTATTATATATTTAAAATCAATTAATATATGTATTTTTAAGCAACAGTGGCGAAAGCTATTTTGTTATATCATGGTGGATGTTTTACCATTTTATTTTATTTTATTTATTTTCAAATCACATATTTCCAGAGGTTCTCAACTGCCATTAAGAATGCTGTTATATATATATATATATATGCATGCTATTATACACCTTGGTTTTAGAGGAGAAAGATTTGTGGAGGTGGAGCTATGGTGGATGACTCAGCTTTAAGGTCTAGACTGAATTGAATCTGAAAGGAACAGTTATTTGAAGATTGAAGTGTATGCTTTGCAGGTGATTAGTATTAGTGGAGATCAAATAACTGCTGATGTATTGATTGGGGTCTGATTAATCATACTGAATGTACAGTCTGGACTTTATTGTGTATTTATTGTCCTTTTACGGTTTTAGCATTAATGACTGTTTTATTTAATTATTACTATGAAAAATAAATGCCTTAATTGGAACTAGGCACCTTGAAATGTGTGTGCTTGCTGTGTTCAGCACGATTCTGAGAGAAGGAAAATCATAAGTACATTCATTCACTGCAAGAACCTGGCCGATTACTGTTGTGACACTTTCACCTGAAATTTTGTCCACATGATATGTGTACTTTTCATTGAAAATATTACGTTTTTTTTTCCAGTGGATGCCTGCAGCATTGAGATCAGGGCCCATAGATTTCATGAAATCTAAAACCATAGTCATCATGGGTTTCTGTTGTGCACAAAATGAATGTTTTCAGGCTAGCAATAAAAGGACACAATTGTGATTTAAAAATAGTTTTCCTGTGTGATAATCATGTGTGATACCTCTGATTTCACAGTCAACCGCAGCATTTTGCTTGCAGCATGCACCTCTGACAGCAATGTGAATATCAATTGCCATGCTAATCCGAAAAGGAAACAAGGCACTGGCTAATTATGAAGCAAGATGGAACAGTCTTTTATTCCTAAGCCCCTTGAAAGATGCATCAGAACATCATTTTCCAAAGTGCCTGTTAACTTTTTAATTTCTCCCAGAGGGTAGCCAATCTGCGCAAACCTGGATAAATAATTAAAGACTGGCTAATAGGATTGTCAGGCTTGGTTTACCATTATCGTTCCCTGGTTTGTTCATGTCCACTGTTTTGAGGGAATTGTGCTGTAGGGAATTGCTGTTTGAGGTAACAGCCGAAGTAGCCAAAATAATTGTACTGTTATTAACAACACACTAAAACACATCTAAAACATTGACAATGTGTATTACAATGCTGTATTCATTCAGCTCACATTTTGACAATTTTTACGTTATTTTTCTTAAAGTAATAGTTCACCCAAAATGAAAATTTGCTGAAAATGTACTTACCTTAAGGCCATCCAAGATATAGAAGAGTTTAAAACAGATTTTGAAAAATTTAGCATTACATCACTTGCTCGCCAATTGGATCCTTGGCAGTGAATGGACATGTTAGAATGAGAGTAATCTCATAAAAGTAATCCACACGACACCAGTCCTTCAATTAATGTCATGTGTAGCGAAAACCTACATGTTTGTAATAAACACATCCTACATTAAGACATTTTTTTTTACTTCAAACTGGTGCTACTTGCTGAAATACGAGTCCTCTATCGATAATATTGCTTTCTCCAGTGAAATAATTGTCTTATTTGAATCAGGAGAGAAATATGCACAGATCAAGCTCTGTTTACAAGTGAAAATAGTCAAAATAAGTTTTAAATTATTATGGATTATGGACTTGTATTTTGAAGCAAAGACAGTTTAAAGTCAAAATGGATCAATGATGGATTTGTTTCTAATAAGCACATAGCTTTTCGTTTCACAATACATTAATTGATGGACTGGAGTCGTGTGTATTACTTGTGGATTATCGTGATGTTTTTATCAGCTGCTTGAACTCTCATTCTGACGGCACCCATTCACTACAGAGGATCCATTGGCGAGCAAGTGATGTAATGCTAAATTTCTCTGCATCTGTTCCAATGAAGAAGTACATTTTCAGCAAATTATCCTATTATACTATCCTATCCTATATATTTTTAAATTATGCATAAAATTCGATTTACATTTGCACTTTTCTCATGAACTAAAATAATTATTTTCATTAACTTAGATGCAGTTTTAGTCAGTGAATTAAACAAGTAAAATTGACTAAAATGAAAGAATTTGACAAATAAATATTGACCCAATTTAATTAATATTTTTGTTTAAAATACCAAAACTATGACTTCAAAAAAATAACTGTACAAAAGACATACAAATATCTGAACTGTAATCAAATGTAAACATGAAGGCAGGGTTTTTACCTTTGTGATAAATCTTACCTAAATAAAATCTTGTCTTGAGATGCTTGCATTCTGTTCCATTCCACTCTATTCCATCTCACTGTGTCGGAATGAAAAAAAAATAACACATTCTGTGAGTGACCTCTTAGAGTGCAACAAGTTGGATAGTTTCTCTGTATGGTTTTGTGAGCATACTGAACATCTGTGTGTGTGTGTGTGTGTGAGTGTGAACATAAGTGAGTGAGTGAATAAAGGCTGAGCATTGATTTAAACCCCAGCCGGCTCCTGAGGGACTACATGTCGAGACGAGAGGATAGAGTGACTCTTAATCATCTCTTCTGCTCTCTCTCTCCTTCCATCCCCTCTCTCTCTCTTCATTTCACGAGTTTCAAAATGATAATCTGGCAACTAAATAATGGCTGTTTGTTCTACCCAGCTTAATTATATGCATTTTAGCAAGGACCCCCCTGCCAAGCAGCAGAAAGGTAGCAATTTATCTCGTCTCTAGGTGTTTCACTATGTGCCTGCCAGCACAGGGCAGTGAAAGAAAAGGAACTGGCCTGCCTGTGATGGAAATATCAACTCCTATTTGTTTGTGACTTATGGAAGTGAACGCTGCACAGGCACATTATCAGAAACCTAAAAAGTTCCTAGGTTTGTTTCAATACTGCAGTTCATCCATTAATGTAAAAAAGGTAGTTATTGACACTGATCCCTAATCCATGACGCACGTTAACTCCATCTAGAAAGCAAAGAAAAACTTAAGTGCTTTAAATTTCAAAGTTCATGCTTGTGGATTAGTCAGCCTGCAGATAACTTGAAGGAATGTGAATTCCATTATTCTGTCTGCAATACTAAATACTGATTGGCCAATTGTAACTATGAATGGTCAGATATGGTTGTATAATGACCATTTAACTGTTGGTCTGACCTCTATTCAAGGCAACATACTACTCTCATATCTCTTGTATCACACCATTGACTCATGCTCTCATTTCATTCAATCACTGGCGCCATCTTGCATCTCAGTTATTGACTGAGAAAATGATCTCTGAGGTCTTCAGTATTAACATAACTGTAAGATTATTGTATTGTTGCTGGGCCGTTTTGTAAGTTTAAGTGGAATCTTTTTCATAGCTGAAGCTTCAAGATAATATGAAGGTAAAACTATTTTAAATCAACTCATATATTTTCATATTTTATATTTATTAATTTGCTGTATGTGGAATAATGTACATTCATTATTGTTAAAAAAAATCAATCAATAAATAATAATAAAAAACATTGATAGAGTGATCAAAACCCTGATTTGGAGCCTGTATAGTGCCACATTTTTCTTTACCCACATTACTGTCATTTTTTGAGGCCCAACATGGCCTTTCCCCCCATACTTTAAAATTAAATAATTAACTACCATTATAAAACTTACACAACTGTTGAACAACTACGTTTATAGAGGAAAAGGGGAGTTTTGGGGTGTTTTCGCAAGCTTTTCTAAGAATCAGAGTTTCAGAAAAGACCCAGCAGGCAGCACTGTTATGCTGACCTTGCTGTAGTTCCTACTGACCTGAGGATATTAGTGGAATAAATCACACTTTAATGTCCAGACCGCTCCACTCTAGCAGAGGAACGCAGTGCAGTGATAAGAATGAAGCCCCTCAGAAATGAGCCTGCAGCTGCAGGGAGGAACCGGATTTGTGAGGACTGGGGAGCCAAGGATAGGAGGTGACTGATATCTGACCTTCTCATCCGTTTGACAGCTTTTAAGTCTAACTGATCCAGGTCTGTAAGTACTTCCATGACATACTGCCTTTAGAATACAAGTATACAGAAAAAGGCAGGGGAACAAGCTATGAAGCCTGTATATTTACAGTGCAAATGTAACCACCTTTGCTCTTAAAAAAAAAATAAAAATCAGTCTTTATATTTCAAAATGTTTCAGTCTTTATATTTCAAAATGTGTTACGTGCTATTTCTTTGTAATTTGTGAAATTTATAAAGCAATTTTTGAGTTAAAATTATTTCAAAGTAAATCCTACACAAATGTTTTCAGTGTTGTCTTTTTCTGGAAAAAAATTGTATGGAAGTTGATTATGAAACACTTGTTAAATGGAATTAAAAACAATGTAGCAATATAAGTTTATTATAGTTAACTAAAACTATAAATAATAAAAAATGTTACTTGAAATAAAGTAAACTAAAGTATTTATTTTATTTTAATGATTTTTTATTTATTTTATTTATTTATATTTTATTTACTATATATATATTAGAACTTAAATCTTATCTTATCTTATAGATTTAGATCTTATCTAAATCTTATCTATTTTCATCTTAAAATGATCAGAGCTTAAAATATGGACAGATCTGTACTGTGCTTTCCTTTCTTGCATTATCTCTTGTCATTTAAGGTGCAAATGTATTCTTCAAATGAGGCCATTATGAATATGTTAATGGACAGGCTAATTCCAGACTTACATTTGAAAATACTTGCTAGTCTAAAGAATGATTTACTGCTCACAACTCCTCGTGATGTGAAAGAGAAAGGGCTGTTTTCTTTCTTGAGGGCTGGCCATGGCTGACTAAAAGCCTTTCTATATTAAACATAGTGGGAAGTGGATTTTAATCGGTAGCATATGCCTGCATTGTGCAGCATTACTTAAGTACAAAAAATAAGTCAGCTGGATGGAGGCGACATTCTGACGCACTATAGTTTCACATCCCGACATGTCAGACCTTTCAAACTAACATCATCAGGTACCATTAAACATCTCACGGCTATGACAGTTTAATCAAATCTCACACAGTTGGAGGACAAAAATGATCTCCACCTCTTAATATCTAGCGTGTTATGGCGGAAAGATTCACACCAACATTTGTTTGAAATATGAAAATGACATGAAGGATAAAAATTGGGACAAAAGTGCATGGAACAAATTAACTTATTGTATGTCTTGCTTTTTCCTCTGTCTAGTGTAATGGTGATCTCAAACTATTTAAAATAGTACTGAATGGCTGAGCCATTCGTCATGATATTTTAAATAAACACTAATGACACATTATCAGAACTGTATTCACCATACTTCTTCATTTTATAGCTTCATGTTGACTGAGTCTTCAGTATAATCCGAAGTTTACTGTATGTGATCAGTGTATGCAGATATAAACTTCAATTCTGAACAGTTTTTCAAATAAAAGAGCTGTATGTGAATATTTTTTCTACTACTACTACTAATAATAATAAACATTATATAAATACAAATAATTTAAAATACTGTATGTGGTTACTTTGAGTAAAAATTCCTTGATTTTCAATCAACTTACATTTTAATACTTTAACATGAGGAAAAATCATTAAAGAGACAATAAAACGTTGATGTTAATGTAAACCTCATAAACTATCATAAAGGTTAAAGCTAGTCAAACAAGCCCAAACAATAATTCCATGCTGCTTCCTATGTAGAAGATTACTAGAATGCTATCAAGTTTTCCATTGACTACAGAGTATGGGGTGAAATACAAGGTTTTCTTTAAATGCTACATTATAGAACCCCATAATAAAAGAAGAGAAAAGAGTCCAGTCTCCTCTTTGCTAATATATTATGTATGGTAATATCTCCCACAAGTACCCTTCTACATCTCTATTAATTACTCAATTAAAGGCATACAAGTGAGTAAGTGAAAAAGAGATGGAGGAAAGGAGGTCAGAACATGTCAAGTATGATTATTGATCATGTCCATCCTCATAAATTATTGAAAACCAGGTCATAATAGAGGTGAACACAGAACTTGTATTATTTTATTATTAAACAAAGATGATAAAAGGTATGTTCAATATTATTAAAAAAAAGTTATAATAGTATTTTTATAAAATTAGCATGACCCTTCTATGCAAAAAAATAAAAATAAATAAATTTAAAAAATTACTGAGCATTCAGGCCATCCAAGATGGAGATGAGTTTGTTTCTTCATTGGACCGGATTTGTAGAATTGTAGCATTACATCACTTCCTCACCAATGGATCCTATGCAGTGAATGGGTGCCGTAAGAATGGTGCCATCCAAACAGCTGATAAAAGCATCACATCCATCGATTAACGTCGTGTGAAGCAAAAATCTGCATGTTTGTAAGAAAAAAAACTATTATTAATTTAACTTAAAACCGTTGCCTCTGGCCAAATCATGAGTCAGTGATCCATAATAACACACAGTCCATCCACTGTTGTCCTTTCAAATCAAAACATGTCTCACAGACATATTTGGACTGGTTTCACCTGTAAACTGTACTTCATTTGTGAATATTTCTCACCTGATACAGACAAGATGACTTTTTCACTACAGAAAGCAATATTATGGATAGAGGAATTTTAGGGTTAGTAAACTTATCAAATTTTCCTTTTTTGGGTGATCTATTCCTTAAAGACACAGATAAGACAGACAAGTTATGCATAAATTGATAGCATTTCTGTCATAATTATAAAACGATTTTAAC
>NW_015548473.1:209612-222749 GCF_001515605.1 Sinocyclocheilus anshuiensis
CGCACATATATATATATATATATATATAATTAAATTATATAAGTAGCCTATATAAAATTACAAAATAATCATTCTTCGATCTGTACTTTTTACTTTAGTACATTAAAAATCAAGTACTTGTGTACTTTGACTCAAGTAAAATTGAAAAGGAGTACCTCATACTTTTACTGGAGTAATATTTTACTCTACGTATCTGTACTTTTACTCAAGTACTTGATTTGTGTACTTTGTCCACCACTGATAAGTATAATATTATGTCATCCAAGTTAGATTCATGAATGAATCATTCTTTTGAGTCAGATTGTTTCAATGAATCTTTTGATCTAGGTCACAAACTGAACATCACCACTGCTCTCATTAACATGAAAGCTTCAATGACCATTGTATTTAATTGGGGAGGAGGAGAGAGCGGGGTTGTAACAACATGAAGGTGTATAAATAATGGCAGAATTCTCGTTTGAACTATTGCATTAAAAACTGGTGAACACTGAGTGAACCCAAAGTTTGGGATTTTATCCATGAATTTATGTAGATCAAAAGAATGATTTACTGATGAAATACTATCCTAGTCTGTTACCTTCAAAAAGATAATGAAGCACCAGCTACTAAAAGCCTAACAAACGTGTGTTCTAGTATTCTACGTAAGCACTGCAGTGAGCTCTGCGGTATGCATGTTGTCAGTATGCTGTCAGCTCTTGACAGCTGCACGGAGTAAATCTCAAGAGACAAAGCATGGAGCTGGGCAACAGATAGTGCTCAAGCTGATCCATAGACAAACCCCAGCTAAACTCTAGTGTAATAAGATGTGTGAAGCCCGAGGCAGAAGGGACTGATCCCGGCTTCCTCCTGATCCAGACTCCCCTGAGCTCATCAGCAGTAAACTGTGACAGAGTTGTGAAGGCTGGAGGTCATTCTAAGACAGTGTGAGTGTGGAAGACAGTCTTCTGCATAACACGCTGCTGCTTTCTCTGCTGTTGGGTCAACAACATGACACTCATTTCATTGTGCATATCTATTTAAAACAAAAAAATAATAATAATAATTATATTAAATGGTTTATTAAAGTTTTATATGTGTGGGGCTTCAAGTAAAAAAAAAAAAAAGGAGTAGAAAAGAAATAAGTCCCATTAAAAGGCAAGTAGTATTTAACATTGTTTAATATTCCTTCTGGGAAGGGAAGGGAAATCTTAAAGGGGTCATGAACTGAGAAATAAGAGGTCATTGTACTATAAAAAACATTCTGTATGTTTCAGAACTCTCTCATTAGTCTAAAAACAGCTTATATTGAAGCCACTCTGCCAAAACAACAGGTTGTGGAATGTGCCATTTTATGACGTAATAGTGTTGCTAAACACCGCCTACGCAGAAGATCAACGCCTGCTTCTACATCACTGCCTGTTTAACCCTACCCACCGGTTCACAAAGACAGAAGGTAAATAATAATGAAAAAGGCTAAAGAACTGTGTGAGTAACAGTGTTTTTATTATGTGGGCACTATTGCTTTGTCTGTTATTACAGATTGTTTTATATGTACCGAGTATTTATATGCTTTTTACCTAAATCACAGCCGCATCCATCTATGAAGGATGTAGGCTGTCAAACATGCAGAAGTTTTCATTGGTGGGCACACAGCTGTCCTTTCGAACTTGCAATATGCAAAACTGTTAGTCAATCATAGCAGTGGGTGTTTACTTCAGGGTCTACAATCCACCACACCTATTCAAACAGAGCGTTCTGATGAGGGGGGTTAAAACAGTACAGAAATCACTTGTAAATTATGATTTTTTTTTTTTGATAAAAATCTTGATTACACTATAAGTGGTCCTCAGAGAACAGCATAAAATAATAAAAAAGGCAGTTCATGGCCTGTTTAATAAAGGATTTTTGGATACAACTTTCCTAACCAGAAAATAAAAGGAAAATAAAGACATCAATTACCCAACTCCCTCACTAATGAAAACACAGGTGAAAAACCTACACAGGTGAAATCCCCTCCCTACAAAATAACCCCCCCCCCCCCCAAAACCAAACTGGACCAATCAGCTGTGAGCAAAGTGACATATCTGATGCAATAAAGCCACTCCTCCATCTCTCGTTTCAAATTAAAGCAGTTTAAAATCAAAGAATTGTAGAGACAAAATTGCCAGACTTTTGCATCTACGTATTTATATTATATCAATTATAATTGGCTTTATCTAGTGGTTATTTTGGGAAAAGCAGTAAGGGTGGGGGGCTTTTTCCCCACCCTACCTTAATAGAAAACGACTGCACATTTTAAAACAACTGCACATCTGATGTTTATTTCAAAATATTCAACATAAATATATACAAATATATAAACTGTTTCAAACTGTAACTTGACTGTGCCATTTGCAGTGATTTATGTTCGCAGCTGAGCTCTTTTGGTTTAGTTCTCATTTCCATGGTAACACTGACTTCTCTGATTGGTGGAGTCAAAGAGATTCTTCAGGATTATGATTAATGCTGTTCTTCACCAGGAGACTGCATGTTAAAAACTTTTTTTATTATTATTATTATTTTCTGAAGTTGAAAACTAAAGGGTTCTTTTTTCACTTTTGGATCTGTACTGTTGTACTCTATTATATTTACTGTATTCTATCTCGTTGTAAGCTGATAACGAAAGGGTTTAAGTGTTTTTAGGTCAGTATGCAATATATCCTTAGTACATCCACAAGCCAGAGAGCAAAGAATTTGTAAACAGGGTTACTCCATAAATAGAATATGAATCTATGACTTTAAAAAGATATTTCACTGATTAAAACAGTGACCTATTCTGTGAAGTATTGGTGGCATGGGGGAGAGCTATTGTTTTTGTTTGTTGCTGTGAGAATAAGCAATATCTTTTCCCCAAGTAGAAAATCCTGGCTAAAAAAACAAAACAAAACATTTATTAAAGAACAAATGACTGAAAATATCTGTGCGCAATACATCTAACAAGCTGAAAGTAATGTCTGCTGCCTCCAGGTCCCCTGTTACCACCTTCAATTCACAGAATTACAGGCCTCCACCAGTCCTTAAGTTGCCCTACAAAATGTGTTAGTAAAAAAGTGAGATCTGAATCTGAGATGACCTGTCCTCCACTAAGAGCTTAGTCAGAGGCCTCTAAAACATTTTATGATGCATTTTTATTAAACCCAGAGAGAAAGTGAGGTTAGGAACCTGAATTAACCACCTCACTGCTAAATAAAGAATCTCCAAACTCGAATGAAGACTAATAAGGCTTTAGAAACAGAGCAAGACAATTAAACTACCATTGCATGTTGAACTCTTATTGATTTAATGAGGTAACAATGTTGATTACCTCATCTAAATTTCCCAAAATTGGTTCAGACTGGAACTCTATATCTAATAATTTTATGAATGAATGAAAGCAAATACTGCAAGATATTGTTCATGAAGCGAATTGAAATTCACAATAAATATGCCTACTGCAGTCGAAGCAATTTTTGCATTGTTGTTTCAGTGCAGGTGTTGCTAGTTACAATCAACAATAACAGAACAGTTACAATCACGGAATATTTATGATAATATCCAGGTAAAATTATAACTTCACTTGGTGAGTAGCCCTTATTCTAGATTTATTTCAACACACAAGAACCAAAATCAAATACCTATAACATAACGTACCTATATTAAATAACTTATGAACAGTTTTGTAGCGGCTGCATGCAAGTTCAGCTAAGTCACAAGCCGACTGTGAGAGTTATATTAGCAAAGGTGATGTTAATTATTAAACCAAACAAATTACAAAACATATTACATTTTCCAGTTTTCTCCCTGAACGATGATGTGAGTTACATTCTCAATGCAGCAGCAAATAACCTACAATGGCGATATTTTCACAATCATGAAAGAGAATCAAAACACTGGCTTAGCAAAAAGTTAGCACAATTCTCCTAATATGACATCTAAACAAAAGAGTTACCCAAAATTCAACACAGCACGACGCCAGCTTCACATTGTCTATAGTGGGTAAAGATAAGGAGTGAAGACTTTAAAGACATTTACAATTCAACATAGAATAGAATCACCCAACTGAAGACCAATGCTCACCCACGAGGATCTTATTACTTACTTATTCTTTACATGTTTACATGCAAGTAGTTCTTAAAGGGGTCATATGATGCGATTTCAATTTTTCCTTTCTCTTTGGAGTGTTACAAGCTCTTGGTGCATAAAGAAGATCTGTAAAGTTGCAAAGACTAAAGTCTCAAATCCAAAGAGATATTCTTTATAAAAGTTATGAGTCATCCACACCTACCTAAAACGGCTCGTTCTAACACGCCCCCACATGTCTACGTCACTATGTGGGAAGATTTGCATAACGCCGCCCAAATGTTCACGCAAAGAAAGAAGGCGTAACTTTTATTCTCGCTGTAGTATGGTTGCTGCCGCCACCATGTCCTGAAGACGCTGTGTTTCGTTGTGAAAGCGAAACTACTTTGTTTGGTCTTCCAGAGGAAGGTCTTCCAAAAGAGGACGATATCTGCTTCGTCCAAAATAATGTTCTTTTTAGCAGCATCATATGACCCCTTTAAGTTAATGTATTTGAGATATTATTATCATGTATGCAGGATTTTTCTGCATACAGTCATTTGATTGGGTGGGCCAGTGGTCAATTTGAGTGGGCCAGTGCCACCCTGGCCCTTATGTAGCCTCGCCCACTGGTGTGTACATATCCAAGTAATTGATTCACATTACTCTGAACAGTCAAAATAAACTAGTTCAGCAAGTATCAAAAGTGCCTTAATTAATAGTTTCTTTTCACATATTCATCATCCTGATGTCAGATATCCACAAACATAAAATTGAAAGCCTCATAGCTTTGAAAAGGCCACTTATTTAAAGTCCTGAATGTAGTAATTTGTTGTCAAGAGTTCCAGAGTGGCCCACAGGAGCTTTTCTCTGTGCAATTATCGGATGCAATTATCAAAATTGTGTTTGAGGCAAACAGCTGCATGTCACTGACATAATACAAACAGATCTGAATGTAAAAAGACTTTGGTTCTGCTCAGCTTCTTTTGCTAGAGTAACAGTTTTCCAACAATCCAAAGAAAATGGTGTAATTGGGCTGGAGTGATGAGTGAAAAGCAGGTAACTTTAAATAATACTCAAGACATTTAATTTACAAAGAAAAAAGCTGGGCATTTTTCTTAGATCATGAAATCAAACATTGCAGCTTTTGAATTCCTGTCTCTCATTGCCACCCAATCATCCAATCACAAGTCTATGTTGCATCACTTATTTCACCTTATTTTTTCATGACTATTGAGAACACTCCTGTTGAAAAGACCGGCTGGTCACCAGAATGTATTTTCTGGTCTTCACCAAAGGATGTTGGTATGTTGATGTTCCCACAAGGCTTTAATTAACAAACATCTTTTCCAGCTAAATTTTATTTGCCAAGGAGGTCTATATTATCTAGAAAAAGCTATCCATTAACATTGCCATTCATCGCAGTAGCGATCAACTGGCACATGGGGATGAGACATATAAACGTCTATATTCTCAGTACAAAGAATATGACTAGGCCAGATGGCCATCATGGTAGTGGCCACAGTCCTGCATCTGATTTATTGCAAAGACTGCACAGTGTCGTGTAGTCTGATGCACTGCAAATGTCTTTGGGGAACACCAATGTATTCCGTCACACTGACTACAGCCCACCCAGCACTTTCACAGATAGGATGGTTGTTTATAATGAGGTCTGCTTCTTTACGAATTCCAATTTTCATGCCACTGTTATAGCCGAGCCTTATAACACCTGGTCTTTGATTTAGGCTCCATTATGCTCCATGCTTGATTTCAAGGAAACCCTCAGCTAACCCAGAAAAAAAAAAGAGGCTGCACTGAAAGAAAAATGTCAAGGCAAACCTATAACTGAAAGGCTTGTTGCATTTTCCACCAATATTTGTTTAAACTAACTTCCTGGATTGCCTTAATTGCTGGTAAATTCCTCAGTGTATAACATTACACTGTCAGCGCATCACAGAATTAGTCACAACACAATTAGTGCTGGCAAGCAAGCTAATAATTTTTTATTGGTTCCAGTTTCAACCCCTCATTATTGTTCAGGTTAAAATAGACGGGACATGAACTGAAAGGCTCAGCTCCCCTGACGCTCTAAATGGCCAGTGTTTTGCTAATAACACCGTTAGGGGTACCATTAAAAGTTTCTTATACCTGGCCTTTCTGGGTAAGCCAGTTATTCAATCACATTTATATCTCTGAGCAGATGTGTGATCCCAAATGATAGAGAACACTGCAAACTCTAATGTATATATCTAGAAAACGGTTCATAAAAATGCAAATGCATATTTGCAAATATATGAGTGAATATTTTACCATTTCATGACTTTTCTAAACTGATTAGTGGCAACGGTATTTGTAAGACTATTTGTATGGCTATTAACACAAAGTTGGGAAACAAAATATATAAGCAAATGTGCAATGGATCACCATTTAAAATGGTAAAATAAAATAAATAACTGCCAGCAGCTTTAACCTTCATAATTCTCTCTGGAACCTGTTTCCCAGATTCATTATTGCACTACATCAACTATGATATTTTTATTCTATGCTTAATTCCCAAGTGACTCCTACTAAGAGCAGAGAGTAAGATGATTTGTAGTTCCTACATATGACACATTCCTCATTGCGAGTGCTGACACGCTCACCTTATTCAATCATCATGTCTCTGTTAATGTATACCAGAGTTGTGCACCATTCAGAATTGGATTGAGAATGCCTTTTAAAATTTGTTGGATTAGAATTTTAATTGAGGTAGCAGGCAGGATGCTGAACTTTGTCATGCCACAATTCAAATTTTAATCTAAAGGAAGTAGAATTAACATTAACTGAAATTTGAAAGTTTAAAGTCTTGGAGTTTTTGGTTTTAAGCTAGCTACACAGCTAGATAGATTCCTCTTCCAGTCATAACAATTCATCTTCCTGTGGTATGGCCAATCCAACTCAAATTCTAACTCCTTGTAAGGGAGCCCATTCTGAATTTTGCACAAAACTGATGACCAGAAACCATACAACTTTGTAGTTCTCATCAGGGTTTCTCAACAGATGATCATGCAGAAAATACTAGAGGGCTAATGAATGACTTAATGATCTGTACTTGGCACAGATTGTTCCATAAAAGCACCGCCACCGCAGTTCACTTCCTTTTCACATAAGAACTAAAGTGTAAGTGTCACAGCAAGACATGCCACTGTCAGGAAAAGACCAGGGATCCCTGGACATGCAAATGACAGGGTGTTCGTCAACAAATAACACTGCAGATGCCACCAGCACAAAAGGGAATAAAATCTAAAAGAAAAACTTTTGCCACCAGATGCTTGCTGACTGTCAGTTCTGAGGGTGCCGCAGTTAAACCAGCATGAGCTACAGAGCAAAACACAAAGTTGTTAGAAATAAAATGGTTAAACGGTGCCTGGATTCAATCAGCGGTTGCCACAGAGGACAACCCGAGCGGTTCACAAAACTGTGAGCTTTTCCCATTAGCCTATTGTCATTTTGTAATTAGCCATTTGATATTTCAATGCTTTATTTGTTGAGAGAATGACAGAATTATCCACTGCAATTGTTAACTGGTGCTTTGTGGTCGCACTGTTGAATGAACAAAACCCGGTTGGGAAACACTGCTCTAGACAACACTGCTTATGGGATCTTAGCATCCATTATAGTCACAGATCTTGTACAGATGTTTGGTAGTGACAAACATCTCCAGGGTGTATCAGATGCAAGAACAGAGCATACATTAGCATTCCATAGTACAAGACAACCAGTTTTGAGGGAGATACCAAGCCAGGGGAAAAAACTTGCCATTTGAGCAGATCTGCTGAAGTGAAGGAAAAAAAAGAAAAAAAAAAAAAAAAGCTATGATCTGCAGAAGTGAAGAAGGAAAAAAAATAAAATAAAATAAAAAAAAAAGCTATGATCCAAAGATGGTTTCAGAATTTATTGCAAAACGAGTCAGAGGAAGTGAAAGATAACTTCTCCACTGGAGACAACTGTACGGGTACCGTCTGCTGGTTTCTCAGCATCTCTCCCTGTAAGAGACAGAAGTCAGAAAGGGGCTCAAGTATGCCACAGACTATGAATACAAGTAGCACTCACTCCTCCGGCTGCAACTCTGAACACAAGTTTCTGCTGCAGTTGGGGTACACACTGATGTGCTACAGTGAATGAAAACCTGGTAGAGAACATGTTTTAGACCAAGTAAAGCCAGATACAAAAAAGTTTGAAAATAGAGGGAGAATGAGAAGTACCGTCTCCTTCAATGGAACCAAAGTTGTAGGTTCCACAAACGTGAACATTTTGAGTACGAATCGTTTGTAGTGAGTTGGAAACTGCAGGCCTGAAGACCCATCCACAGGGATCAGTGTGGTCAGGTAACGGTCATCCTGGTAAGGACAACTGCACAACAGCAAATCATTACAAATCTCACCAGCAACGTTACACCAAAAACACCTTTAGTGGTTACCCATTCACAAGAAGATCCCACTGGGGCAGACTCTGAGGGTCAGAGTTTGAGGTTGCCCAGCAGCGACCCAAAGTCAGAACAATGTTGGGGTCAGTCCTCTCTAGAATGTGCACTTCAAAATAGACCGGCTCCCGCAATACTTTCGTCACAGGATACTCGGCATCACCATAGTATGACGAGTAAGCTTGATCTTCTGCACAAGTCAGACAATACATTCAGATATAGCCCAGTTTCAAAGGGACTTGATAAAATGACATTACCTTCCACACATCCCTTAGCAAAGCACTGCCCATTAGCCAGTCTAAGTTGGACTCTCAGAGGTCCAGGAGCAGCCACAGGAGGTGGAGGAGGAACGGTGTTGACTTCAACAACCAATGCCTCAACACTGGTGCCGGAATATCTACACTGGAAGAGGAGCCTGAAAGGGAAGACTCCCAAGTTAGAAGACATGGACCAAGAGTCATGACACCAATTAAAAACACAAATTACTCACTCATAATGGCTGTCCCTCGTGATGGAGCCTAGAGGTCCAACACCTACTTCATAGGTAGAAGTCATTTTGTTTTCATAAACTAGAAAGTCACCATCCATCTGCAAGGAAGTTAAAGTTATGCAGAGTTCATACTGCACGATTTTAGCCCGATTTGTCACTCGCCGACAGGTTTCGCAAAATCGCCTACAAATGCCCAAAATCGGAGGCAAATCGGTGCTAGTTCACGCGAGCGATAATCACGCAGTGTGAATTATCAAAGACGCGATCTGAGGGAGGGGAAAAAAATAAAATAAATTTATTTCGCCGACACCCGCAAAATATTTGGCATGCTACATATCTGGAGCTGTTGGCGATTCACAATCACGCTGTGTGCGCAATGATTTCTGACTGAACTACATCGGCGATGACCTACAGCCAATGAGAGACCAAGATACAGGGCGGTTTTTATTTTTCTCCTTGTAGCTGGAAATCAGCTCAGACAATTTGCGGGACGGACGGACGCACGCACACACACACACGTTGTGTTTCCATGTTTTATGGGGACATTCCATAGGCGTAATGGTTTTTATACTGTACAAACTCCGGTCACCAATCCATCGTGCAATGTGAACACAGCCGCAACTGAATGCTACCCCAGATAGTCACGCAGTGTGAAAACGGCGATCCGACAAGTTCAAAAATCATGCAGTGTGAACTCGGCATTAGTTTAACAAGCAGATACAGTAAGTGCTACATAAAGTGTCAGATACCAACCGTCATTGTGGTGCCACAAGCAGTGACAGGGAACTGGTAGATAGCAAAAGCAACAGTGGTGCCAACAGGACCACAAGGAGGATCACTTCCTCCCAAAAGGCTGATGGACTCCAAGCTCAGCCTTGGAAGGGTTGCATCTCTCATTACCACAACTACAAACTGCCCATCCCTTGTACACTGGACAGTCACTGAAAAAAATAAAATAAATTAAAAATAAATAACACACACACCTACACACACACACCTACACACACACACCTACACACACACACCTACACACCTACACACCTACACACCTACACACACACCTACACACACACACCATGATTTACCAAAACTATATTGGAAAGAGCTCAGATTAAGGAAACCAACACAATCCTCACTTATCACTTCATTTTGAAACATTGCAAATAGGCACTTCTTTTTCCAAAAGGAAAGTTCTATGTTGCTAAAAATGTAGCTCAAGTATGCATAAGGATTTTACCATGTTCCATATGATTGGAGTCTAATTAGATTGCATTTAGGCCCGGTCCACACAAACGCGTTTAAATTTTAAAACAGCAGTTTTTCTACACGGTTTGGCCGTCCACACGCAAACAGCACCAGGTCACTGAAACCGAACATTTTTGAAAATGCCTGCCAGGGTAAAGAGTTTTTGGGCTCCACCTACTGGAAACTTTCAGGCTTCTGATTGGCCAACATGGCTTTACGGTTGAGATTATATAATCACCACCTGTTGGTTTGGCACACTCTTGACAGTGCTTCAAAGCATGCGTTTGCAGTTTCATGTGGATGGAGATTTTTTTTTTAAACAGAAGGAAAAACTCAGCTTATAAAAATACCCGTGTATGTGTGGACTTGGCCTTAGAGATACACCAATGCAATTCTCAAGTCTCAGATGTTACAAGTTACACATACCTGCTTTGCCATAGTAGCACTCTTGTCCATCAAAACAACAGTTTATAGCATCACAGTTTGCATGAGAAATGCCAGGCTCTCCACACTGCACCTTCTCATAGTCATCCACATTACACTTCTGAAAAGGTTTTGCCTGAGGAGCTAGCTGTTTAGCCTCAAAACTCAAAGAAGATTGTTGCCCCAGCCACTGGAAGGCTTGTTGACTTTGTGCCAGTGAATATGCAGCAAACAAACGACTAGTGATACAAAGTACGATAACTCCCAAGAACCACCAAAGCGCTGCCATTGTTCCAACACAACACAATTTAGCACTCTCAAACAGCTATTTTTAAAGGGTGATAATTAGCCATGTTTGAACGTTCTCTCCACCTCAGTATTTACCACCAATTAGCACCCAGCCCTGATCCATCAAGATCTGCAGTGTTCCTGCTGGCCTCACCAGGTTTGAAAAGCTATGTCATGCTATGAAAATTATTGTACTCTTAAATTGTTAATGTGCCAATTCAGTAATTAATAATTAAAGTTCTCATACATATCAAATGACTATTTTATTCAAATGCAAAACATACCCCAAAGTTTAGAAAACATGTTTTCACTCCTTCAAAAAGTGGATTCAGATTTCATGGCTTTTTGATTTGAAACAGATGAGATGGTTATTTGGAAATGCTATTTGACAACATGAGTGTTGGACAAGCTATTTGACAGTGCTACAGAAACTTACATTTTGTTTAATATTAAATTTAGCCTAATAGAGCTCATGAATGAAAGACTGCATGCAATAACAAATGCCAACATATGTAGTGCTAATGGGAAACTTAATGAAACTCTCATTGATTTCTGGTTTCAAGCATGTGGCATTAATGAGTTTTGACTGCCATTAAGTTTAGTATTCAAAGCTTAAAGTTGCAGAAAGCAAGTTTTAGCCCAAGCTAGCCTTTTATATTATAAATATATTTGTATAAACATATTTTACTATTATGTACATACATTTTGAGCCCCTTATAAGTATAATTGACTTATCATACATACCTGCACTTAAATATAAATATGTTAAATATAAATATAAGGTAATTTATGTATGAAATGATGACAGAATTTTTGGGTTGCATGCAGCACCTGAAATCACACAACATAATGAAACTATTATAATAACCGTCACGAATCCGGTCTATGAACTTCCGTTCACTCACCACCAGAGGTCACCCGCTCACTACATTGACTCTCACACTACACAGACTGTTACACATCACCCTGGACTACATTTCCCATGCTCCATTGCACTAATTACAATCTCACCTGAAACCAATCACACACAGCTGCTACCAATAACACACAATATATAAATCAGTCTCACCACCATTCAACGCCGAGCATTGTTTAGCGCATATCACTCACCTAGCGATAGCTACTCTACGGAGCCATTTCTAGTTTTCATAGTTTAGTCTTAGTCTTGCCGGTTTTCTCGTGTTCTGATTCCTGCCTGTGTTTCTCGGATTGCCCTTTTGTCTCGCCGTTCGGACTCTGTTTGCTCCTGCCTGGACTATTGCTCGTGTTATTGGATTGCCCCTCTTGTCAAGCCCTCTGGATAACGTTTGCTGTCGACTGACTCACGCCCGTTTTGAATTACTCTTCGTCTTGCCCTCATATACCTGTTTGCCATTGTCTGAACCTTGCCTGTTTTATGACCACGCCTTTAAATAAAAGCTTTGCAGATGGATCCGCACGTCTCTCGTCTCGTCGGCTCCGTTACAGAATACTCGGCCACACAAGGATCCAGCGGGTTTTCAAGTGGACACTGGCCAGGTATGGACATTGCAAGACTGTTATTAGCCCTCAAACAGCGCTCACGATCGCTCGAGGACTATATTCAAGAGTATCTGAACTTTACTTATTTTTCTGATCTGCCGGACTGTGTACTCATAGACTTCTTTTGTGAGGGCATTAATCAGCCACTCAAATCACGTTTAATCCGTGAAGGTCCCCGCTCATCTCTCAGTCAGTTTATGGACTATGCTTTGTTGACTGTTGGTTCAATGTTCACTGTGGGTGTCATGGAGGAACGCAACCCCACATTCACTCGTGTAATGGCGGCCACACTAGAGCACGCTCACAAAATGGCGGACACAACAGCGCCCCATTATGTCACAGCTGCCAATCCTGAATCAAGTCAAGTGTACGGCTGATTTTCCTGAGTCAACTCAAGTCACCGTTGATCATCATGAGGCATGTCAAGTCACCGTTGATCGTCATGAGGCAAATCAAGTCACCGTTGATCGTCATGAGGCAAGTCAAGTCACCGTTGATCTTCATGAGTCTAGTCAAGTCACGGTTGATCTTCATGAATCAACTCAAGTCACCGTTGATTGTCATGAGGCAAGTCAAGTCACCGTTGATCTTCTTGAGTCAAGTCATGTCACCGCTGATCTTCCTGAGTCAAGTCAAGTCACCGTTGATCTTC
>NW_015548473.1:223012-223209 GCF_001515605.1 Sinocyclocheilus anshuiensis
TTCACAGCTGATTTTCATGAGGCAAGTCAAGTCACAGTTGTTTGTCATGAGTCAAGTCAAGTCACAGCTGATCTTCCTGAGTGAAGTCAAATCACAGCTGATCTTCAGGAGTCACGTCAAGTCACAGCTGATCTGCCAGAGCCTCGTCACGTCTCAGCTGTTCGTCCAGAGTCACGTCACGTCACAGCTGATCTTCT
>NW_015548473.1:223290-242421 GCF_001515605.1 Sinocyclocheilus anshuiensis
GAGTCCCGTCGCGGCTCAGCTGTTCGTCCAGAGTCATGTCACGTCTCAGCTGTTCATCCAGAGTCACGTCGCATCACAGCTGATCATCCAGAGTCCTGTCACGTTCTGTCTGTTACACCCAGATTATCAGGGTCAGCCCTTCGGTATCCCAGTCTGGGATCCAGTGTGAGGGATGCACCGCTGATGTCTGCACGCACAGCTGGTATCCCCAAACCCACTCACTCTAGCCCTCCTGTTCCTGAACTGATTCCCCTGTCTGCAGCACTTCCCGTAATGGGGGTTGCTTTATGGTTTGTTTGGGCTGCATACACCACCACTGAAACTCCAGAAGGCGATGGCGCCTGCTGCAGTTTCTCCCGAGGCAGCGGCGCTTGCTTCAGCTCCTTGCGCAGTGGTGGCACCCAGCAATGCACTCCCAGCCTGTCATGTCACGGTTGAAGGGACTTCTCTGAACTCCCTGTGTTTGTAGCTCCTGATGATATTGCTGTAGAACCTCCAGAGGTGGCGGCATCCGCTGCAGGACCTCCAGAGGTGTCAGTAGTATCCACTTGTGAACTCTCTTCCTGTTCTGTTCTGGCCAAGGAGGCCGTCTGAGAACTCTCTGCCTGTCCTGTCACGGCTATAGAGGCCGTTTGTGAACTCTCTGCCTGTCCTGTCACGGCTATGGAGGCCGTCTGTGAACTCTCTGCCCTTCCTGTCACGTCTATGGAGGCCATCTGTGAACCCTCTGCCCGTCCTGTCACGGCTATGGAGGCCGTCTGTGAACTCTCTGCCCTTCCTGTCACGTCTATGGAGGCCATCTGTGAACCCTCTGCCGAATATGTCTGATTTTGAACCATCCATTGGCCCAGTTTCTACTAATGCACCAGTGCGTAATATGTCTGAATTTTCTGTCAGTCCAGTTTCAGTCACTGAACTGATTGCCTGTCCAGTTTCACTCAATGAGTCTAGTTATGAACGGTCAACTCAACCAGTCTTTGCCAAGAATTCCAATGTTAAATTCTCTGCCTGTTCAGTTTCAGTCAGTGAGCCCATTCATGAACTGTCTGCCCATTCAGTTGTCACAAGGGAAAATGTTGTTGAACTTGGTGTGTTTCCTGCCTCGGTCCTTGAGACCGTATATGCTCTGTCTGTTTCTTGTGTCTCAGTTTTCCCTAGTTCCCAGTCTCTACCAGGGGTCTCTGTTCCGTCTGCTCCGCCGTGGTGGTCTACTGTCTGGCTTTGGTGGTCTTCTGCTCCGCCATGGTGGTCTGCTGTCTGCTCTGGTGGTTTTCTGCTCCACCGCTCTGCTCCGTCTGCTCAGCCATGGTGGCCTTCTGCTCTGCCATGGTGGTCTTCTGTTCCGTCTGCTCCGCCGTGGTGGTCTGCTGTCTAGCCCTGGTGGTCTTCTGCTCCACCGTGGTGGTCTTATGTTCCGTCTGCTCTGCCGTGGTGGTCCTCTGCTCCGCCTGCTCCACCGTGGTGGTCTGCTGTCTGGCTCTAGTGGTCCTCTGCTCTGCCGTGGTTTTCTCCTGTCTGGCTCTGGTGGTCTTCTGCTCTGCCGTGGTGGTCCTCAGTTCCACCCATACTGTCGGATCTGTCCTGGTTTCCTGCTTCGCCGGTTCAGCCTGGGTACCCTGCTCTGCCCCAGTCTCCGGTCCCTCCACTTCCACGTGGACCTGGCTCTCCGTCTCTCCCCCTGTTCCGCCTCCGCTCCACCGCCCTCATGGATTATTTTGATCTCGCCGTTCGGACTCTGTTTGCTCCTGCCTGGACTATTGCTTGTGTTATTGGATTGCCCCTCTTGTCAAGCCCTCTGGATAACGTTTGCTGTCGACTGACTCACGCCCGTTTTGAATTACTCTTCGTCTTGCCCTCATATACCTGTTTGCCATTGTCTGAACCTTGCCTGTTTTATGACCACGCCTTTTAAATAAAAGCTTTGCAGCTGGATCCACATGTCTCTCATCTCGTCGGCTCCGTTACAATAACAAATTACAACAATGTGTTAAATAAAAGTCATGGCACTGAAGTGCAGTCTGTTCTCCATACTCATTGTTGCTGATTGCAGAGCTGAGGACTGTCACAACTACAGGTGTGATTTCACAAGACACTTATTTAAGTGATATCTGTCTGGCACGTTTTGTGTAATAATAATAATAATAATAATAACAATAATAATAATATTTTAACACCTTGAAGTGTACTAAGTAAAGAACAATGTATGCATTTATTTTAGTACAATTAATGCATAAAACCCAATTATTCCCTGTGTCAAGGTCTGTTCTACATTAATACGGTTTCACACATAACTCACAGTACAAAGTGCTAAATTAGCAACAGTAAAATTCACAGGACATAAGTTGAAACTGTTCAGCAGTTGTTTCTATTATTTTATCCTCACAAAGTAAAGTAATGTTACAGTAAGTGTCACAGGCATTACTGCATTGACCTGTAGACCCTGAGAAAAATTACATTTGTGATTCGTTGCTGTAAAACTTATATAAAGCATATATATATGTATTTATTTATTTTTATTTTTTTACTCTTGGTCAAAAATCTTTTCAGTTGCTTACTTTCTCCCTTTTTTTCTCTGTCCTTTTCCTTTTTACTTCATAAAGTCACACTTAATTCACACTTGATCTCTCATAACTGAAGAACAAAAGGCACAATGGTATTTCCATTCACATATTCATTTCAACTCCGTTGCACAGCAGGTAAAATGGAAAAGCAATAATAGAAAGGCAACGAATGAGAAAGTCTGCTGGACATGGTCTTATATGAACAGTGTAGTCTTGCATCAATCAATTGAATTGAAAAGGATAAGACTAAGAATAACAAAATGTTCTTTACAGTGTGGAAATGACTCAAATTTGATATATTTTTTGTCTATGTTTGAGAATGCCTAGCTAAAATAAATGAAATTGCTTCTTTAATATATCTATCGCAGGGGTATTCAATTAAAGTTTCAAGAGGTCCAGTCTCTATATTTACTTCACAGCGAAGGTCCGGACAATATATATATATATATATATATATATATATATATATATAATCCTTTAATGCACTAGCTGTTGATTATCCCTTATATACAGTATATATATATATATATATATATATACACACACACACACACACACACATATACATACATACATATGCATTTCTATCTGGCAACCAGCAGTGCTTTGTAAAAGAAAAAGAAAAAAACCTATCATATAATTAAATATTTGTAATTAATGTTTCTTCATAATATGCAGCTACTTCTTTTGTTTTTAAGAACCAGAAGTCGCTGTATATCTACTAACAAGGGCTATAATCAGCCAAATCTTGATCCATCCAGCATGATCTGATCAAAACACTGTATCAGAGCTGAGCAGAATAATGCAAATGTCTCTCTATGTCATTAATAGAACAGAATGTTCTTCAACATACCAATATAATCAATAAACATTTAGTATGACATTCATACAATCAGAAGTTTGTGAAGGGCATTGCTTCCGATCTAAAACTGAGCAACCCAAAAACCACAGCTGTCTATCTGCCAGGAGCAATGTCTGCTTGATGTGCTAATGGCTGCTTGATGATTTACGTGTTTGGTAATGATATTATTGGGCCTCCACAAAGCCCCCTTTCTCTCTGTGCCTGTGGTTTTGTAATTTCACAGATGATGACTTTGAAAAACATACACAATATATATAGGTTAACACCTAACTAAAATGTCATATTTCCTCAAAAGTGCTCACACAGCTATTCATTTAAATGGAAATGGAGTGAACGTTGAAATGCACAACCTACGCTTTCCCTACTAATTCGAAAGTATTTCACCTCACCGAGGACTGAAGTTAGTAGAATGAGGCCTTTTAAATGGCATAACTAATGTAAATTCCACTGTGTAAAAGTGAAGACTAGCAAACAAACCTGACAATTGTATATGAAGAGTTGCCATGGCAATCTGCTTATATGTTCTTTCTGGGAGAACTACTTTGCATTGCCTCTAGCAGAACGTATATTTCTGATGCAGCAGTTGTGCACACACTGGTTATTAAGGGCAAGCTTGTATCCGGACGGTCCTCAAGCAAAGTTCACCAATTGGGTGGGTGGTCTAAGTGGAAGCAAATATCCTCAATGTACAATATAAAGCACGTATTCACAACCAAGTTCATCAGTAAAATTTAATCTTTTCCGATTAAGGAACACAAAAGAAGATAAATTTATAAATGTTGTTATAAAATGGCACAGGTAATTTATTAAGCATTAAAGTGTGTCACAATGTCCTACCATTGTACTAAATTCACCCATCCGCATATTCATTAATTATATCCTTGTTTATGTTCCGCAGTAAAAAGAAAGTCATACGGGTTTCGAATGACATGAGAGCAAGTAAATGATAACAGAATTCAAATTTTTGGTTGAATTATCCCTTTAATTAGATAATTGTCCAGTGTAGGTCCGTTCACACAGCATTGGCTGACAAAACTTACTTTTAAATCCTTCTTCGGTTGGTTCACTTCAGTTTGGTCACTTATACAGTATGTAAACTTAACAGTATTTAACATTCTAAAAAAAAAACTAACCTATATTATGCTGCTGTGTGAACGTGGCCCCTGTTCATTTGTCATTTTGTTCTTAAACGCAAAGCAGAGACCCATCCGGGACTTATCAGCTCACAGCCTGAAGGGTTTGTTTAGATAGTATTGTAGCAGCCATGTTTAAACATGAGTAGTCGAGTTCTGCCTCTCCCTACAAATGAGTCAGTAGCGAGAGTTAGTTTGTATCCTGGGAAGGCAGAGAGATATCTCTTCATATATCACCCATAGGATTTCAGAACACTGTATATCATTGCACAGCCACGCAGATACGGTATTATTCACGTACGGTGGGACATCTGGTCCCTTGGAGTCTCTTGCCCTTTCTCTCACTTTCTGAGAGAACAGTACCTTGGCTGGCTGTTTGTGACTTGTACTGGGGCCTAAATGCCAAACTGTGAAACAGAGATGTGTGAAGTGTCTTCCCTCAGTGGGCAGTCAGAATCATCAGTTGTCCATCTGCCACTATCAGTCACATCTCTTGGCTTTAAGCAGCTCTTCTCTCGGATCCACACTGCAATAAAGGAAGGTACACACACACCAGTGGAGGACACAGGGGCTCACTAATGCTGAGGTCTGACATGAGATGCTCCAGTAATGGAATGAGAGTAGCATCTCCTGAGTTTACCACACACACTTAGATGGGAATGGCACAGCCGTTGCTGCTATTTTGCGATGATGGATGCTGGTTGGGGAAAGAGACCTCCCACTGCGTAACTAATAGCCCCATGGTTCGTGTGTTTGTGCCTCTGCAAATTTATGTCCTCCATCAAAAGATCCCTAGACTACGGTAATGGTTTCGCTTTGCAAACATGTTTGTTGACATCAGGTGAGATGCAGTCTCTCGTAGCCAGACTTCTGCATACAACATAAGGTCTGGTAGATATTACTAATATTCTAGCCAATAATCACCCAGGAGAATGTATAACTGACATGTACAGAGATCAACCACATGTGGATTTATTTTATATTATACTATAATAATAGATCACTATTGGCCAAAAATATTATAAATGTAATATATAAAAAAAGAATGTACTAATTTAAAATTAATATACAGTTCTACTTGTGGATATGTAGTGAATTGGCTACCAACTGCCTTAAGGCGGTCGCACACCGGATGAGAAGCGCAGCGCAGCGTCGCGCCACGTCTTTTAAAATTCGAACACATTATTTCCTATGAGTGTACGTACACCAGCGGCGTCGTTCGGCATTTGTCCGCAGCACCCAGCTATGTCGTGTTGTACTTGTGCGACTGCCTTTAACAAAATTCTTTCAAGATTTGACGAGTGCTATTTTAGTATATTCAAGACACTATTATATTTTTATTAATATTATGAATTAGTTTTTATTTTTATATTTTCAGTTTTTTATTTAATTTTAAAGTTTTAGTAATTTTTTAGTTTTTTTGTCATTTTTATTAATATCATTCTTTTTTTCTTTTTTGTCTATGCAGTTATTTTAGTAAATATTTCAGTAGTTAATCTAAATGAAAATGAGAAGTTGTCATCTATCTGAATTCTTTTTTTTTTTCCATTTTAGTTAAAGAAAATTTTATTTCATGTAACATTGCTATTTTGTTTAAGTATATGCCACTAACTTGGCAACTGTGGCAAATCCAATGATTATTTCATCCTCAACAGCACCAGTTAAATCAGTGTGTTACCTTGTACAACTTTGTTTACAGACAGACTAAAAAAAACAACAACTTTGTGTCCTTATTCCTGGTTGTGTAAAGTCAGCCAATCAGATTAGAGTTTGCCAGATTGAGAAAGTGTTTTCCAATTTTGTGAGCAACATCAGACAGTCAGTGAACAGACTGTGGAGTTTTATTAAGAGGCAATATTTGCCACCTGGGCCTGGTTATCAGGGGCATTTTTCCCCCTAACCATACAACAGGCACAGTGTGTCGTCAATTCACAGAGGGGTCCGAAAGTCTGAGACTACTAGGAAAATGCTTCTGCCTTTATTTTTTTACAGCATGCACTCAATATGGGATGAACGTAGTTCTCCAGCATGATTTGAGAATGAACCAAAAGCAGCGTGTGCTTTAATGTACAAAGGTATAGATTTACTTGATCTAGAAATAGTGCAGAATTTTAAATATGTATTATTCATTTTACATCATAATATTATTAAAAAAAGAAGAAAAATACTTAAATCTTTCTGTTTATTTTCAGTTTTAAATGACATTTTGAAACCCTGATTTGTGGCTTTAGATATTTAGAGCCCACTGTATGTCAAACTGAATAATTTACATGAATAAAACTCTAAATCAGAATGATTAACATAATAATAAAATGCACATATAAAGCTATGTTAGAATGAATTAAAAATAACTGTCCAGTCTTTATGATATTTTATTTTGTACAGTTGTCAATTTTGCCTTCTGTTTCCTTAAGCCTGGCTCACACTACAGGATTTTTAGCCCGATTTAGCCCCGATTTCCCCTTCCCGAGAATCGGAGCAAAAATCTTGTCGAGCCCCTCGATCGCTCCCGATGTTCGGCGCGGATTATCTGGTAATGTGAGGCGTTCACCGATCGTATCTTGCACCTCCTGATCTGCTCGCACACATATCGGGGCCGCCCCGATCATATCAAACGTTTGATATTTAGGATTGAAATCGGATGATGACGGCTATATGATTACGTCAGTATTTTCACAATAGCCAATGCGCGACCGCAAAACAGCTGCTGTACGGCTCCATTGGATAGGATTGAAATCGGGATGATGACGGCTATATGATTACATCAATACTTTCACAATAGCCAATGCGCGACCGCAAAACAGCGACTGTATGGCTCCGTTGGATAGTGGAGATGGAGGAAACTGCTTCTTGACCTTTTGTAGTAACACGACTGTCTGTATAATGTGTCGAAAACGTATCACAACCGTAAGGAGAAAGAAAAGCGCTGGAGTGAAATCGCCTCAGTTTTGAACGGCAATAGATGGGACAAAATATGTGAAAATGTGCATTAAAACTAGAGCGCCCTCACTAATGTCAGAAGCACCCTCAGTGATTATTTATGGTTGGTACGCTTTTATTGTATAGCCTACAAAAACAACAAAATACAAATGCACTAAATAAAATAATTTAATAAATACATATTTACAATTTAAGCACTTAACTAAAATAAATATTAAATAATTAAATAAATAACTAGAGAAGGCTGCCTACACAGGATCCGCCACTGCCAGATGCAGTTAGAAATTTACTAGAATAGTTATGTAATCTTTACTCACCCTTATGGCGCTCCAAACCTCTAAAACTTTCTCTTTTTTTCTGTGGAAATGTTGTTTGGACCCTGTGGACTTTCAAAATGTCTTCTCTTGTGTTCCACAAAAGAAAAAGAAAAAACAGCTTTCCTGTAGCTCAAACAGTAGAAAATGGCTCTCGCAAAGCCAAGGTCATGGGTTTGATTCCCAGGGTAAGCAAAACAGATAAAAATGTAAATGTCTACCTTGAATGCAAAGTTGCTTTGGATAAAAAGCTGCCAAGTGCATAAATAAAAGAAAGTCATATGGGTTTAGAATGACATGAGAGTGAGTAAATGATGACAGAACTATCCCTTTGAGGATTCATGCCTTATCAGCTAACATTTCTTCTGGACTACACCATACTTCTCAATTTGGCGAATGATCTAGTCTGGGTCTTTTTTGTAAAAGAATTTCACTGCTTGAATTCCTTAATCCATACCAATGTGGTTTTGTCTTGCTTCGGCTACAGCAAAATGTGTTGTAATACAACGGGAAACATCTCACAGCTTCTCTTCTTTATGTGCTGCCTCCAGCACATCTAAATGTTTGCTGTGTAATGGATTTGAAACACTCATTTTAAATGGTCTCTTTGATTTCCACCCACCCACTCAAAAGCTGCCAGTGGGAGTAGAGGGGATGGGCCACTTTCTCCACTGCACCTCTGCAAGACTGATCATTCAAGCTTAAAGGCTATTAAACTGAGCTATTCCCCATCTCCCTCATACTGCCCGGGTTATAGGTGTAGAAATAGGCAATACTTTGTTTCTAAGATGTCATTTGGCAGCAGGCAGAATGCTTTCTGGTCAAATACATACATAATCTCATTGAGGGGTTGAATTAAATAATCGAGAAGCCTCTGTGTTTTCAGTAAACAAACCAATCTTAGGAAACATTTAGGCAAATGAGTTAATCGTGGTTTCAAAAAATGCTGAAGGCAGCAACCAAATGTTATTGAATATAAAATTAAGAA
The DNA here is from genome assembly GCF_001515605.1 of Sinocyclocheilus anshuiensis. Lineage (NCBI taxonomy): Eukaryota > Metazoa > Chordata > Actinopteri > Cypriniformes > Cyprinidae > Sinocyclocheilus > Sinocyclocheilus anshuiensis. The sequence goes on from NW_015548473.1 coordinate 232,089, forward strand.
TATTGTGATTTCGAAAAGCACAGAAAAACAACAAAGAATATTGCAATTTAGAGAATGTTAATTAACACACTTCATTAACATGCCTAAAGTTGTTCTCGGCTTTGACTTTGCTCACAGAGGCATTTATGAATTCTTATGATGAACAAAAAGAGACATCAGATATGACAATAGCATAAGGATACAAGACACCAATGTTCAATAAACAGTTAAATGTATTATTACAAATTATCAGAATATAATCCGCCAGCACCATATAACATTGTTTATCACACTGAAAATAGGTTGCAGTTGTGGAGCAATGTGATTACAATCATTGGTAATTTTACATTGACTTTAAACACAGTTTATTCATTTAGAATTTAAAAGCAAGGCAAGTTATACATATATACTAAAATAAGTATTATATGGTTGAAAACAATGAATATTTGTTATAATATGACAAGTGCTCAGCGCGTCCAATCTGGCTCTGCGCCAGGCAAAGCGCGAAAGCGGATTTAAATTCAGCAGTTGATGACGTGATGCACTGAAAGTTCTAATCACACCGGTGTGATCGTACGCTTCAGGGACCAGCCAAGACTGATCACACCGGTGTGATCGTACGCGTCAAAGGGTTAATTACTCACCCTCATGTCATTCCAAACATGTAAGACCTTCGTTCATCTTCAGATCAGTACCACGCATGCGTGTGATGCTGCTGACGCAGGAGCCGAAGTTCTGGCATAGAACCCGGATGTGCTGTGCCTTGTTTGTAAGCAGATGAATGCACACGCATGCATGGTACTCTCATGAACACGCGTCAAAGACTGACACGGACGAGAAGAAATTATTGAATAAAGTAATTTTGCTTTCTTTGAGCACAAAAAGTATTCTTGTAGCTTCATAAAATTAAGGGTTGAACCACTGATGTCACATGGACCAATTTATTGATGCCCTTACTACGTTTCTGGGCCTTGAACATGGTAGTTGTGTTGCTGTCTATGCAGGGTCAGAAAGCTCTTAATTTCATCAAAAATATCTTATATTTGTGTTCTGAAGATGAACATAGGTCTTACGGATTTGGAACGACATGAGGGTGGGTAATTAATGACAGAATTTTCATTTTTGGGTGAACTATCCCTTTAATTATTACACATAATATTGCTAATGCACATTGACCTTATCAGATTAGGCCATTAAATTAATGATGAATGCACACACTCATAAAGGTTCTTTATTGGCATCGATGGTTCCATGAACAACCTTTAACATTCTTGGAACCTTTCGATTGCACAAAAGGTTCTTTATAGTAGCAAAAGTTTCTTCAGATTATTAAAATATTCTTTACACTAAGGAAAAAAAATGTTTTAAGAACTGTTCATTTAAAGGTTCTTAAAGTATCCTAAAATGGATCTTCTTTGGCATTGCTGCAAAAACCTCCTTTTGGAAACTTTATTTTTAAGACTGCATTTTGGAGAACTTCTAAATATCCTTTCAAGGATATTTCTGAAGAACTCTGAGGAACCCACAAGTTTGTGCAAGAGAGACTGTCAGTTCTCCTAGTAACTAAAGGAAAATGCATAAAGTTTTGAGGCATTTGAAATGTATATTGATATTTCTTGAGTACAGGATATTTGAGGCACCATCAAAGGGTGCCTAGAGGTTCACTCAAAGTTTCAGTCTATGGGGGCAGTGGGTAATTCAGATCAGAGAAAGCATATCTTAAGCCCTATTCGCACGGGATTAGTATTACCTGGTGACCTCCAGTCATTTGTAATAATTGCGGAGGTTGTCTGTGATCTTAATCCCGTGCGAATCGGCCATGTCTGTAATTTGTAAAGTAAAAATTCCCCCGCAAATGACCTACCATATTTCGCCGAACACCCAGGTCCTGTGATAATATTAGTCCCGTGCGAATCGGCTTCTCTGTGATTCGGCCAGCATTTGGCGGGTCGTATATCATTTTTCGAGGTTTTTGTTTGCTGTGTACCTTTTTATCGATCTTCCGCGAAGAATGGAGCTGCGTTGGAGAGTTTGATAGTATTTTGGGTGCTGTCATCATATCGCTACACCATACAATTTGCAGAAGGAGAAAGCTGAAAAGGTTTTGAGGTTAATGTGTTACAAATAAATCAAGCACAAAGCTTGAGATATTATTTTAACCTGGTGAAATATAAATGACACAGCGCACTAAACTATATTTTCTTTTTTTTAAATCCATCTAACCGGACCATAGAACGGGACTCTCAAAGCCTTGATATCCGGGTATCCGGGAGATAAGTCAGTAAATTCGAGTAAAATCACAGGCTTCGCTTATCCCGTGCGAATGTACCACACGAAATTTGGATGTGGGGGGGTAATTTCAAAATCACACAAGGTCCCCAGATAATACTAATCCCATGCGAATAGGGTTAGTGCAGCTTTTACTGCATCTATACACTGAATTAACCAGCTGCATGGATCTTCTGTGATAAAACTCATATATTTGGACAGCAATTAATTCATAGAGGGACAAGAGAAAGTAATTACAAAGTGATTTTATACCTGTAGACCACATACACAGCACCAACACATGATTGTCAAGAGAAAGCATTCTGTATAAAAGCAGCAGTTTAAACAGCATAATCAATAATGAATTAATACTTCAAGGATTATAATACAATATCCAACACTAAACAATTCAAACTTCAGGTTTGGTCTTTACTGTCACATGTGCCAAATTGCTGCTATGTCAGTCAACAAACATTCAGGTTTCCATACACACAGAACAAGGAATTTACTCCGGCAAAACTTTGCAGTAAGTGGCCATAGTTAATTATAGTTCTCAGTATAAGCATCCTTTGTGGCAAACATCCAAACTATCACTACCTGCATAAGTGTCAAACAGCAGCCCTACATCATTTAGAAGTGGTCAAAGAAGATTTTTCAAAATAACTTTTTGACCAATCCAACGATTCAGGTGGAAATTAAATTACCACATGATTCTGGTGCTTGTCAAAAATACTAGGTAATTTGGACATAATTTTCACCTGGATGGTGGGATAAAGACTGACATTTCTGATTCAAAAGACAATAAAATCACAGACTAGCACCTGTAAATGCCTGTAAATGATGCACCTGTAATTGTATCACGGCCCCATCTAAAACAGTTATCATCCGAAAAGGCATTTAGTCAGAACGATGTACAGAAACTTCATAAAAAGTTTCTATGACCTTACATAAACTACAGTAAATATGCTGCAATGCTTTACCACCTGGCCTCCCACCTAGAACTATCAAGCCCTTTTCAGACGATTTAGAACACAGCAGCATGTCTGATCCTCAACCAGACCAAGAAAACCTACGTCAGACCCCTCCTGCTCTCTCTACACTGGCTGCTCATAGCCGTCAGCATCAACGTTGCTTTCTAAAAGCTTCACACTAACTGTCCCTTTTCACATTTAAATTTTAGTTCAACCTGTAAAATGTGCATCATCAATGCTAGTTCTACAATCTGTCTAGTTTGCCTATTTATCTAGTAGTTAACAACCAGAAGCCTCGTCAGCTGTGCATAAGAGCAATATATGAATTTACAAATACATGACAGGGCATCCATTGTTAGAATGTGATTCAATTTACATTTGTAGTTTTTTAGTTTTAAATTGATAGTTCACCCACGAATGAAAAACCACAAAAACAGATTTTTTTTAACCATATGAAAATCAATGGGCTCCAATGTTGTTTTGAACCCTATGGGCAAAAACAGTTCCAAAATACCATATTTTATGTTCCACAGAAAAACTCAGGTTTGGAACTGGTTGAGGTTGGGTAAAAGATAACAGAATATTTTGTTTTTTGCATTTTCTAAAAAATGCTTGAGTCTGTTGGGCCATTTTTTCAGTGCTGGGCAGTAGCAGAGCCAGAGGGGTGTTCAGGGTGCCACCCCAAAATTTAGTATGCAATTATTTCATTTTTCTCACCTATGTGCTCTCATGCCATACGTTCATTTTCTTACGGAGTGAAAAACATCGCAGAGCAAAGAGGACACAGACAACGCACTGACAGACAAGACAGAGCAGGTTACTTTTGATAATAGGAAACAAAGTCTCAGCATTCAAATTATGTTAGGTTTATTAAGAATTTCAAATGATAAATTAATTTTTGGAGCTCTTTAGTGACGTGACGGTTTACATGCGCTCCTGCTTTGCCTCAGTTCAAGCGAAGCAGGAGTGCTAATTCTAATTAGCATGAAATAAACAAGAATGAATATCCGAGGGCGTGTTGAAAGATACGCTACAACTTACTGAATGTATCATGTAATCACTCAATGAGTGTTTCAACTGCAGAAAGACAGCAGCTTCTAAACATTGTCACATAACCTCAGAAAATCCATTCAGTGTCCATAAACTAGCGAGAAAAATGTACACTAGAGAGGGGAATTTTGCAAAAATTACATTTATATTTTTTCTCATATAATTACTCGTTTTTTATTATAATTAATAAAATGTATAGATATAAAGTTATTATAAAAATGGTCAACATGAACTTGTATACAAATCAATTGTTACTTTTAACCTTAACAATAGGGTTCCCTGTGTAGTTTAGTTTAGAAAAATAATTCTCACTCCAGGCTGAACTCAAACGTTGGCAGCCCTATTTGAACAACAAGTTTAAGTTTTCTGAACAACATCTACAAAATTCACTGTATAAGTTAATGTTAGATCTTTTGCTCCAACCGCTGGTTAATCAGATTTTAGAAATAAGAGGAAAAAAAAGTTCCAATAGACTAATATTTAACATGTTACGGTAGGAATGTATAGCTAATGTGGGGTAGTGTGAAGTAATCAGCAATCATATGATTTATTCATTCTTATTTTATGCCAAGTTGGAGTTATAAACTGATTTTCTGTCATGGTCTTTGGACCCCCTGAATTAGCCTTGGCCACCCCCCTGTATGAAACTCTAACTCCACCAGTTTAATTTAATCTATAAAATATTTTTATTTCACACAGAATAATATACAGGGACGCGATGTAGTCACCTAAACTAGTCTAGAATCGGTATTTTAGTGTGATGGAAATGCCTGATGCCTTTCTTAAATTAAGAAATTAATTTATTGCTAAAGACATTGAATCTAATTACTTTGGATGTTAAAATATGTTCTCAGAGCTGTGCACTGTTTGATTATGGGCAGGTTATGGAGTCCGTCACAGCATCTTTTGTCTATGAGTGAAATGCAGGACAACTGAGATTCGCAGTTCCCCTCCCGAACACGAGCCCAGCTCCGGCACGAGATCCAGCACTGTCATGGTGAAAACAAGATAGCAGAGACCAGCAGATGACTTCTAAAATGTTTAAAGAGTTACATTTAGGCAATATTGTTACAAATTTAATAAATTATGCTGTATTAGGAACTATTCCTGTCGAAAATAATGGAAGATATCATGTAAACTAGTGCTTGTGTCATGTAATTTACGAAGATTTAGAGGATTAAGTCAATCTGTAAGTACTAATTCATGTATGAGGTAAAAAAATAAGTCATTATTATTGTAAAAATGAATGGGTAAAATCAACCCATTATGCTGGGTTAAATAACCAAACTTGCTGCGTAACCCAACTTGATGTGTTCTGTCCTATATTTGCAAAAGGTTGTTTTTAACCTAGTGTTTTTTAGAGTGTAGGCTGATGGTTTACACAAGAAAAATGTGTTACGTGTTCAGGCGAATTATAAGGGACTGAAGAGTTTATTTAACGAGGCTGTGTAAAAACGAAGGAATATCTGCAGTCTAATCATACACTCTAAAAAATGCTGGGTTAAATACAACCCAGTGCTGGGTAAAATAGGGACAAACTCAGCAATTGGTTGTTTTGACCCAGCGGTTGGGCCCAGCACTGGGTTGTATTTAACCCAGCATTTTTTAGAGTGTAGTCACTATCCTCATCTGAAGTATGTCATTAGTTTCATTAGTCTGTATTAATCAATACTACGTACACTGTAAAAATTAACCAGTCCCCTTTTGAATCGTCCGTTTGGTCTGTCTGAATCCACAGAGCTGTATGATACCAAGAATTAAAGTCCTGTCAGGGTGGTGAAAAAACTCACCAGTATTCCACAACCGTATCGATGAAGACATTGTGAAGCAAAACTGTTCATTTTTTCCATCTTAATAAAACCTTGAAGTTTCCCCATCTAAAATATGTATTTTATTTACATAATAATTTTCATTGAACAGGTTTCATGGGGGAAAATCCATTAGACTGCCATTTCACCAGCAGAGATAAAGTTATTATTCAGATTGAAGACTACCTGCAGTAATTATATCACCAGCTTCGTTGTGAATGTTCTTGCGAGCAGGTGTAAAACACAAACACTGCGTTCATTTCCAGACACAGACTGATAAAATCAGCAATATGAAAATACATTTACATATAAATAATAACCGACCCAATTAAATGTGGGCCCATTGGATGTGTGCTACATCATAATCGAAAGCAACAGGCAGGTAATGACACTGCAAGATTGGACAGTGAAATCTGAACAGTGATCGCAGTTTATGACACCATTATTCGTGCTTTCGGCATAAGAAGGATGAGAGTCAAATGAAGGCTATTAAAATGAGTTAATATGTTTGGAGCCTTGATGGATTGCAGTGGTAATAATTGAGTCAGTGAACCATTTGAATAGGCACAGAAACAATTCCATTTCTTTGGAGTTTAAACACTTTTTTCAGCTAAATGTGGCTGTATCTTAGTTTAGGATAAAGGATCATTTTGCAGCTTCCATTTTTTAAATAAGAAAGGCCACTTGTCGATTCAGATGTTTCATATAAATTAACAAATTCAAAACAAATTCATGATACATTTGAGTCTAATTTTGTTAAATGGTTTTAGTGTAAATTTATTTGTTCAAACTAATTGGGATTCTTATAGTTTCTGTAGCAGATGCTGTTCTGACTTAAAAAAAGAAATGATATCATCTGATATGTCTGCAAATTTCTGCCATAAATGATATAAACCTAATATATTATTCCAAATCTGATCCAACTAATGGATAAATGATATCATCTGATGCTCAGTTACGCTTTAATAGTAACTTGTAATGTTACTACTTTTTTAACTACTTCTGTTGACATCTATGGTTAAAAGATAAATACTGTAGCAAGTTTCTTACATTAGCTAGCGAGTCACTAATATTCGTATCTGAAGAATATGCTATCTATGCAAAGGTAGGTGTCTGATCCACCTATTCAAAATATATAAATCATTATATTAAGGCAAGAATGCTGAACACAGAATTTTTTTTTTTTTTTTAATGTACTGGTATTCATTTGTTCCAAAAAATTTAATGAAAAGTATAGTTTGGGAAACTAGTATAAAAGTTCTGCTATAGGCTACTCACTGTGATGCTGTCAATAAAAATGTAATGACCTTTAAAATATATTCAGTATTATGATCCAGTTAGTTAATTTTCAGTTGGAAAGTGATGACAGTCAAATTCCTAATAAAAAATTGTTGCATAGACGGCATGTTTGTAATACAGGAAACACTTTTGGCATAATGCAACAGCCTGAAAAAAAAGCAGAATAGACAGAGGGTATACTTAAAGTTCAGTCCTTTGCTCAAGGAGACAGACAGAGGCCGGTAGAGCAGGAGAGTATCAGCTGACTTGCATATGAGCACAGGATATAAAACTGTGGTAGACAGTGGTAGTTTAAAAAAAAAAACCTGGTAATACTGCTACAAGTCACGTTCTTCCTCTGCTCTCTGTTGTTTCACTGTCTCTGTGACTGTGAAGGTTGGCTTTGAATTCCCTGTACAGTCCTGCTTATTAAAGCGAGACGGGCTGTCAGAGGGGTTTCTGCTACCACCCACTGAACAGCAGAAGAACTGCAGTGTCAGGACACTGATGTAAGCGCTCACCTCTCATCACACATTCAGAAAGCGCTGCCAGGTCCTCAGCACCTTCTCTAGTATATATCCAAGCAAGTATCATCCTCCTAGAAGTTTTAAAACTTGCTGATATAATCTTATTGTCGGGTGACCCTAGACTGACACGGTCACTGGTAGTTTTACAGGAAACACACTTTAAATTCTCATTCTCCAGTATTTCAGTAAGGCCTACATTGCTGTTCAAAAGTTTGGGGTCAGTAAGAGATGTTTTTTTTAAGAAGTCTCTTTTGTATGAGTAAGGCTGCATTTATTTGATCTAAAATAGAAAATGGTATTGTGAACAATTATTTTAATTTAAAATAACTGCTTTTTATTTGAATACATTTTAAAATAAGTAATGTATTACTGCGATGGCAAAGCAGAATTTTTCAGCCATTACTCCAGTCTAGTGTCACGATCCTTCAGAAATCATTCTAATATGCTGATTTGGTGCTCAAGAAACCTTTCTTCAATATTAAAAAACAGCTGTGATCCCTAATATTTTTGTGTACATTTTTTTTACAAGAGTTCATGATGAATAGTTCAAAAGAACATCATTTATGTGAAATATAAACCTTTTTGAACCTTTATACATTTATCTTCTTTGATCAACTTGTCATTGCTGAATAAAAATATTAATTTTTTTCAAAAAAATAAAATAAATAAATAAATAAAAAATTACAGACCCCAAACTTTTGAATGGTAGAGTATATAATTCTGAAATATTTCCCATCGTATACCAGAGATGCTGTACATGTGCTCATTGGCTTTCTATTTTCAAACCTTTCACTGTTTTCAGTCTCTTCTGTGACCAATTCTAGACCTGAATAACAAAACAGTTATTCCCTCAAAGTGGAGCAATTTCTGAGAGAATATTTGAATGTCAGAGAAGATTTTGAGAAGAGGCTAACCTTTTCGAACATTTTACTGCTTTCTGATCTGGCAAAAATAATCCCATCATCTCCTGTCATTAAGAATCATTTGCAATACTTTGTTTGGCCAATATTAAAGTTTTTTTGCAATGTATTTCACTTTGTATCATAACTCATAAGCTTATTTCTGTAATAACACAGAGAGTGTTAAAGCAGTAAAATGTAATTGTTTTTTATGATGTATAACATAGATGAGGTTAAATCACTTCAAGTGATTGTATCAGACGAGAGATTTACATAAATTAGCATGATGATTGCCAGGCCAGGGTCTGCACAAGGGTTGTCCCAACACGGAGTGTGCAGGAACTGCGTTTGGCGACTGAATATGCCCTCCGGGTTATGAAGGTCACGGCGCAGGCTCTGGGGAAGGGCGATGTCCACATTAGTTGTCCAGGAGCAGCACCTGTGGCTCAGTCTGGCAGAGATGCGGGATGCTGAGAAAGTGCATTTTCTAGACTACCCCTCCACCCTCAAAGCAGCAGCCTGCATCTGTTCATCACTGGGGACGGCCCCCTGTGAGTGCTGCGGGGGACGGCCCCCTGTGAGTGCTGCTGTTCTTTGAGCAAAGTTGCAATAAAGCCTGTCCCCCAGGCTGAGATGAAGAAGTGGTTTTACAGCCCCTACTTAATTGCACCCAAGAAGGGTGGGGGGGCTCAGTCCAATCTTAGACCTAAGTGTGCTGAGCCAGGCCCTTTACAAGCTCCTGTTCAGAATGCTAACCTTCAAACACGTTAACATGCGTCGGGTACCAAGACTGGTTGGTGGCAATAGACCTGAAGGATGTGTGCTTTCGTGGAGGCTGCCCTTGCCCCTCTTAGGGAAGTGGGCATTCACATTTGCATTCTCATTCTCGATGACTGGCTTATTCTAGCTCACTCATGAAAGTTGGTTTGCACATACAGGGATATGGTCTTCAACCACCTACCCCGATTGGGACTTTGGGTCAACTGAGAGAAGAGCAACTCTTCCCTGTGCAGAGTATCTCTTTTTTTCAGTGTGGATTGGACTCGGTCACTATGACAGTATGATCGTGCTCAGTCTGTGCTGAACTGCTTGAGAATGCTCAAGTACAAGGTAGCGGTCCCTTTCAAATACTTTCAGAGGCTCCTGGGGCATATTGCATCCTCAGCTGCGCTTACACCATTGGGACTGATGCAAATGATACTTATGAGCTTCAGCATGGGCTTCATACCAAAGTACTGAGATGGGCATGGCGCCGAGGCTCACACCTCGCCCGCCATCTCTTACTGTGGAGTCAGCAGAGACACAGGTCTCTGTGTACCACTCGCATTCTGGGAGACCTCAATTGTGTAGCCGTCTCCCTCTCACAGCAGGTCACGCTCCGGGGCAAGCTTCACACCCAACCAGTCTAGCTATTTTGGAGTCAATTTGTTCAGGCGCAGACAGATAGGTAAACTTACCTTAAAGGGGTCATATGATGCGATTAAAATGTTTCCTTTCTCTTTGGAGTGTTACAAGCTCTTGGTGCATAAAGAAGATCTGTAAAGTTGCAAAGA
>NW_015548473.1:244905-246257 GCF_001515605.1 Sinocyclocheilus anshuiensis
ACAGAGAGTGTTAAAGCAGTAAAATGTAATTGTTTTTTATGATGTATAACATAGATGAGGTTAAATCACTTCAAGTGATTGTATCAGACGAGAGATTTACATAAATTAGCATGATGATTGCCAGGCCAGGGTCTGCACAAGGGTTGTCCCAACACGGAGTGTGCAGGAACTGCGTTTGGCGACTGAATATGCCCTCCGGGTTATGAAGGTCACGGCGCAGGCTCTGGGGAAGGGCGATGTCCACATTAGTTGTCCAGGAGCAGCACCTGTGGCTCAGTCTGGCAGAGATGCGGGATGCTGAGAAAGTGCATTTTCTAGACTACCCCTCCACCCTCAAAGCAGCAGCCTGCATCTGTTCATCACTGGGGACGGCCCCCTGTGAGTGCTGCGGGGGACGGCCCCCTGTGAGTGCTGCTGTTCTTTGAGCAAAGTTGCAATAAAGCCTGTCCCCCAGGCTGAGATGAAGAAGTGGTTTTACAGCCCCTACTTAATTGCACCCAAGAAGGGTGGGGGGGCTCAGTCCAATCTTAGACCTAAGTGTGCTGAGCCAGGCCCTTTACAAGCTCCTGTTCAGAATGCTAACCTTCAAACACGTTAACATGCGTCGGGTACCAAGACTGGTTGGTGGCAATAGACCTGAAGGATGTGTGCTTTCGTGGAGGCTGCCCTTGCCCCTCTTAGGGAAGTGGGCATTCACATTTGCATTCTCATTCTCGATGACTGGCTTATTCTAGCTCACTCATGAAAGTTGGTTTGCACATACAGGGATATGGTCTTCAACCACCTACCCCGATTGGGACTTTGGGTCAACTGAGAGAAGAGCAACTCTTCCCTGTGCAGAGTATCTCTTTTTTTCAGTGTGGATTGGACTCGGTCACTATGACAGTATGATCGTGCTCAGTCTGTGCTGAACTGCTTGAGAATGCTCAAGTACAAGGTAGCGGTCCCTTTCAAATACTTTCAGAGGCTCCTGGGGCATATTGCATCCTCAGCTGCGCTTACACCATTGGGACTGATGCAAATGATACTTATGAGCTTCAGCATGGGCTTCATACCAAAGTACTGAGATGGGCATGGCGCCGAGGCTCACACCTCGCCCGCCATCTCTTACTGTGGAGTCAGCAGAGACACAGGTCTCTGTGTACCACTCGCATTCTGGGAGACCTCAATTGTGTAGCCGTCTCCCTCTCACAGCAGGTCACGCTCCGGGGCAAGCTTCACACCCAACCAGTCTAGCTATTTTGGAGTCAATTTGTTCAGGCGCAGACAGATAGGTAAACTTACCTTAAAGGGGTCATATGATGCGATTAAAATGTTTCCTTTCTCTTTGGAGTGTTACAAGCTCTTGGTGC
>NW_015548473.1:246500-247292 GCF_001515605.1 Sinocyclocheilus anshuiensis
CCGACAACACTGCGACCGTTGCGTACATCAACCGACAAGGTGGTCTGCGCTCCCATCGCATGTCGCAACTCGCCTGCCACCTCCTCCTTTGGAGTCAGAAGTTTTTGAGGTCACTTCGTGCCGTACGGCCGACGAGCTGTCACGAGCTACGCTCCAGGGAGAATGGAGACTCCATCCCCAGATGGTCCAGCTGTTTTGGAGTAGAAGGATCTACTGACTCAGAGACAGGGTACCCTGTGGCCACCTCTGGAAACTTCATGTCTGGTCCCTGGACGGGACGCGGAGGTTCTAGGTGACCTACTCCAAGAGGTAGTTGACACCATCACTTCAGCGAGAGCGCCGTCTACGAGACACGCTTACGCCTTGAAGTGGAACCTGTTCGTTGAGTGGTGTCCTTCTCACCGAGAAGACCCTCGAATATGCCCGATCACAGTCGTGCTGTCCTTTTTGCAGCAAGGGTTGGAGTGAAGGCTGTCTCCCTCCACCCTCAAAGTCTATGTCGCTGCAATCGTTGCTAACCATGACCCCGTAGAAGGGACGTCGCTGGGGAAACATAACCTGGTCATCAGGTTTCTTAAGGGGGCAAAAAGGTAAATCCTCTACGGCCCCCCTCTATACCCTCTTGGGACCTGACTCTAGTGCTCACAGCACTACAGCAGGGCCCATTTGAGCCTTTGCAGAGAGTCGAGCTGCTTGCACTGGCCTCCATCTAGAGGGTAGGGGACCTGCACGTGTTTTCGGTCGACAATTCGTGCCTAGAGTTCAGGCCGGCCGACTCCCAGGTAACTCTGT
>NW_015548473.1:247372-247544 GCF_001515605.1 Sinocyclocheilus anshuiensis
TGGGGTTGGAGCTAAACTCTGCAGGACACCGGCCCTCCAGGACCGAGTTTGGGCACCCCTGGTCTATAACAATATAATATTTTTTGCAAAAAGTGTCTCAAATAGCTGAAAATCATGATTTCTTGTTGTCCGAATTAGTCAGTGCATTTTTTTCCATCATGTATCATTATGT
>NW_015548473.1:247569-247737 GCF_001515605.1 Sinocyclocheilus anshuiensis
TCTCTCTAAGCGAGATCCCAATTCGTCGGTCACCGATGTGACGTTTCCGTTCCCTCCTTCAGCAAACGAGGGTTACATACGTAACCGAGACGTTTTTTGAACCTTAAACCGCATAAACACATTTCATTACACCAAATACACAAAATAATGTTCTTTATAGCAACATCA